>NC_056743.1:1231509036-1231699036 GCF_019279795.1 Protopterus annectens | reverse complement strand
TTTCTTCCCTAGGCAGCCTATATTTCCAGCAACTGTATCCACTTTGCTGAGTACATATATCTCAGAGTACAAAAACAGTGCTTGACTATGATAAAAAATAATGGCCAGTTTGTTTCACACAACATTGCCCACAATAAAGTATTACAACTTGCTTTGCATAAATACACATTAATTCTCCAAAGCCAGAATAATGACTGTTTAACATAAACAAATGACTGCATGGTCAGTCACCTTCATTCACAGAGAGATCCCCTAGCCAGCAATTATAACCATATTGTTGACTGCATATACCTCAGTATCTCATTGATAAAACATAATGGCCAGATTTAGGGGGGGTAACATCCACCCAATATTCAATTTCTCATAAGCAGCCCAAAGGATATAAAAAAAATCAGTATACTCTACTGATACAATAAGAGATAGACTGAGACAGTAAGACTCCCAAAACATATAATATGGTGATAATGTCTTGGCTAAGTGCATCCCTTCCACTGGCCTTATCACTGCACTGCCATGCTTTCATTTCCCTTTAAGATCATCTAACTTTGTAGTGTCGGTGTCAAACATTTGAAATGATCAGCAGCCACTATGGAACCTTTGCTGTTGTGTATTCTAGTGAGTAAGCCCTAGTCACAGCATTCATGAGACAGTGAGTCAGTCAGTCTACAGAAGAGGTCTGTTGATCATCTCAGCAGCAGTACATCTCATGCTCATCTCAAATGTTTTATTTTTTCATATGGTCCTCTAGTTTTAGTCCTACAGCAGTACTTATCTCATAATGTCCACTGAACCTTCTGTTTGTCCAATATGCTCTATAAGCAACCAGACATATAAGTATTTCACATATCAACTTTAAAACTAGGACAAACCAGCAGCAAATAAAATAAGATAGTCATTCTCATAATACAGTCCCTAATAGTACCTACACCAAAATTCAGTTCAGAAGAGCTTCTTATTGCTTTCGTCAAATAAAAAATTATAAACAAATATATATTATTGCCCTTTATATCCCACCTGGCAACAATACAGCTATACTGGAAGATATCCTACACTGGATATCCATAGCATTTCCACAAGAAAAAATATTACTAGTTGATGTGAATGTCAATTGGTTGGAAATAAAACTCTAACTCCCCTTCATCTAGCATGAACTTACATGGTTTCACACAACTAATTAATAGCCCCACACATGATAGCAAAACATCAAATTCTCTATTAGACTGGGTCCTAGTATCAGATCTGATTAAATACTCCACCACTGGTACAATGTCAGACTCTCAGTGATCATTTTTCAATCTATACGACTAGACATCTCACACCTCCAGTTAAACAGCATATTTATAAAACAACGCATAACTTTTTCAAGTTTAACCCAGAAATGTTCATTACTACACTATCATCTATTAACTGGAACTTCCTAAAATCCAATAAAACTTTTCTAAATATCCTAAATAGCCTAGCACCTCCTAGAAGGAAAAGAATGAAAACAAATAATGCAGTGTGGCTATCCAAAAAGAGTAGAATGCTAATGCAGGATAGAGAAAAAGCATGGAAAGAATGGCAAAAATATAAAAACCTCAATATCTTGCAAAACTTCAGAATGCTTTGCAATCATACTAAAAAGCAAGTAAATGAAGACAAAAAGCTGTAATGTAATAAGTTTCAGAATAATACTAAACACAATCCTAAAAATGTTTGGCCATCTAGTAAAGAAATCTTACATCCTGGCCAAATATTCAACCCAAAACACCTCACCAGATAACTCATAACTTGAAACTGGAAAACAGTTCAACTCTTATTTTATAGATAGTATAGCATCTCTAACCAAGGATTTCCCGCCATCTAATCCCAAACCTGGCCAACAGCCACATATTACCACATCCACTTTCACCTTTAAACCTGTCCCCACATCCTATATAAAACTACTCTTAAACTTAAACCATGCTCATCAGCTGATGACTTTCCAAGTGAGTACCTAAAATTGCAGCCAGTAGTATTGCCTATCCTGTCCAAATCCTTATAAACAGGTAATTTCAGGAATCCCACATTCCTTCTCTCTGGAAAAATTCACACATTATCTACTGTCAATAAAGCTAGAGATAATGGCAACTTGTGTCTTCCTTATTTCTAGACTTGTCTAAAGCTTTCGACACAGTTTGTGACAGCAAACTCCTATTTCAAATGACCTCACTAGGCCTCATTCAGCCAGCTCTTCTGTGGGTCAAAAGCTACCTGTCCAATAGGTATCAGTCAGTAAAATGGCACTCCACGCTCTCTCCTTACCTGCCAGTCACCATTGGTGTACTGCAATGTTCTATTCTTGGTCCCCTCCTCTTTAACATTTTTACCACAACCCTCTTTACTTCCATGCAACACACCCCTCTAATACAATACACAGATGATACCACTCTCATCTGCACATTATGGTACACTTCCAAAAAATGACTCACAAAACTTTAACAGTCACTGAAACATGGCTTCATAACTCACAACTTATACTCAGCCCAAAAAAGACCAAGCTACTACTTTTTTCTCAAAATCCTCATCTTATGAAAAAACAAAAATTAAATTCTGCTCTGTTGATAATACAACAATTGAAGGCACTTCTCATGGCAAACTATTAGGGATGATAGTGTATGATAATCTAACATTTGACTTGCATATACAAAATTGCATAAGAAAAACTCATTAAAAACTAGGGATGCTTTACAGAGTCAAAAACATTCTCAATGACGCAATTAAAACTACAGTTACTACTACTTATCGCCTCCTCACTCTTCTTTATGGTGCTCCCATCTTTACTAACCTCCAGGCTTCACAAAAATTAAAACTTGAACAATGCTATAACAAAATTGCTACAGTTGCAGCACACATCCCTTTCAGAATGTACCACTATATAGCACCAAAAAGCCTTAACTGGTTAGACCTGCCATATCAATTAACATATGCACAACTTCTTACCACCTATAAAATTATCCAGCATCCACCTGCCTGTCCAGCACTAAAAAACATTCTACACAGCTATGTTCCCAGTCGGTCATTGTGATCCAGTAACCAAAAACTCCTGTCTGTATACAAACCCAGCATATCTGCTGGGCATTGTCTGTACTTGTACAAGGCTGCTAAGGCCTGGAACTCCTTACATGTATCCATCAGGTCTATACCCTCACTCCCATTTTTTCAAAACCATTCAGAAAGACTTCCTAGCTAAAATCTGGCTCTGTTCTTTCTCAAAATCAGAATAAACTATATCCCTAAATGTGAACAAGTAACTTTTCTGTCCTTATACCTCCTTACTCTCCCTTCTTCACTTACTTCCTTACTGCTATCTAATTCTGTTCCCTGACTTTCTCTCTAAATACATCATAAACCTATTTTTCCCTTACTTCATATTGCAATTCCTGTTTGTGTTAGACTAGCTTTTCCTTAATTTCTCTACAAACTGTCTAAAATGTATCTAAATATTAAATGATTGTCATACCTTGTATTGATTCTTAACCGATTTTTTATATCTAATTTGTTATAACTATTTGAACTGCAGATGCTTTTGTTTTATTTCTGAATATTGTAAAATTATTATTCTTGAAATGTTTTGTAATAATCTGGAGCTTGTCTCCATGGTTTCCACTGAAAATGGGCTTCTACCCAGTTAGACTTTCCTGGTAATCAAATGTCAATAATTGAATAAACAAATAAATACAACACATAACCAATGCACTGCTAAGTTACCTAGGCAGCAGACATTTTGATTCACAAAATAAGTATATAACAAGGAAGTCACATGGAGTGCCACATACTTCCTAGTTAATAAGACAGAAAAGATGTATCAGCGGTAGGAATTGTGACTGGGGCTAAAATGTTTAGACGACTGTACAGTAGATATTAGCTCAGCTGCACCCCTAAAGGAAGAACTTATGAGTAAGAAACCATGGGTGGGAGAATTCAGGCAATGCAAAGAAAAAGGGTTAAGTACACAAAAATAGTATCAGGTTAGCCTGCATTTGGATTTGTGTTGGGGTGGGCTTGCTGAATGATGTGAACTTGATACAGTAAAGGTTCTGTTTACACCTTTTCAGCATCAGTCACATGTGCATATTTTTATATATATATATATATATATATATATATATATATATATATATATATATATATATATAAAATATATGTATATATATATATACACAAACATAGATATGTATATATGTACACACACACACACACACACACACACACACACACACACACACACACACACACACACACACACACACACTCACACACACACACACACACACACACACACACACACACACACACACACACACACACACACACACACACACACACATTCATACTATGTTCATATATAGTTCTCAACCTCTTAGAGTAAGAAATCTGGAAAAGCCATAAATAAAGGTGAGACAAAGGACCAAAAATAGGGACAATGTTTTAATATTGCTCTTACAAACATAGAAAGTTCATAGGTTCATAGGTTCATAGATAGGTACTAGGCTATTGGCCCTAGGGCCTATATAAGCCTAGCCAAAATGGTACCCTGGCTTTCGTCATCCAAAAAAAATTATTTTCCTGTGCCACTGTCGAGCAGAGCCACAGAAGTGATCCCCAGGCTGAATTTCCTATTTCCCATCCAATTATCAAGAGTTTTCTTGAAGAGTGCTAATGAGGAGCTTTGTTTTATATAGATAGGTAGTTTGTTCCAGAGTATGGTGGAGTTTCTGGGACAAGAATCTATCCCTCTAGCATGTTCTGTTTATTGTGGTGATCAGATTTAGGTCCCTAGAGCGTGTAGCTCAGCGGGATTGGGATTTCTTTAAGTGGAGCATGTCCAATAGCTCTGGGTTTGACATAGCTTTGTATGTTAGGCAGAATAGCCTCTGAGTAGGCGATATTAGACAGAGTAAAGCTGGGGTTTTTTGAGATGATCTGCGAAGGGCATCTGTTTGGGGCCAGTAATCATCTTTGTGAGGTATTTCTGCAACCTTTCCAGTTGTAGATGGCTTGTGAGGTACATGCCAAAAGGGGCGTTGTACTCTATAATGGGTCTAATGAGTGACGAGTAGAGGGGAACAATGACCTCTTTTTTTCCTGGATGAGAAAGCTTTTCTGATGAGGTGTGCCATGTAGAAGGATTTCCTGACTACTATGGCAATGTGATTATCAAAGGAAAGACTACTGTCCACCTGTGTCCCAAGGTCTCTTATCACACTTTCAGTGTTAAGTAGACTACCGCCTATGTGGTAGTTCATGGGTACAGAGTTTTACCAAAGGGGATGACAATGCACTCTTTGGCATTGAGCTTGAGTAGAAAAAAGGTAGATTTTTGTTCTTGTAATCCAATCACCAGCAAGGAACAGTGAAACCACCACAAAATGGCACAAAATCCGCACTTTATTCCAAGTTTAGCGCTTTCTTCCCCACTCAAAGGACTTCTTCAGAACAATAAACCAAATAACACACCCAGCCAGCTATATACCCACCCCAATTAAACAAAACCATTTGAGCAATTTCCCAAAAACCAATTCATGCACTTAAATAAGAAAGAACACTAAATATCATATGAAACACATACCATGTCAGTACTTATAGCTTTAAAAACATGAATTGCATACTCTTATAACGTCATAACATTAAAAGAAAAAACAGTAATAATAATTTAGAATTTAAACTCATTACCCTAAAATATTGTGCAATTTTAAAATGCTAGAGATGCTAATCATCTCATTTATACTCGGATACTGGGATGCATTTAAAAACAATTGCCACCTCAGCTCCAGCACATCTAGATGTATGTCTAAAATTCTACCCTGCTCATCCTTCAGTAATTGTTGAGTAACTAAAAACTTAAACTGGTGTCCTTGACATTCCTGCAAATGCCTACAGAGGGCACTGGTGCCTTTTTTATTTTTCATATCCCCTAAATGCCCCCCAATTCTTACTTTAAATTTTCAGCAAGTTTTGCCCACGTAAAATATGGGACAATCTTGACATTTTGCCACGTAAATCACATTGCTACTGTTGTAGTTAAAATGCCTCTTGATGCAAATTGCCTTAACATTTCCCCCTGTTTCGAGAATAAATTAACAGTATACACATGTATTGCATTTATGATTCCCAATTCTCCTATTACATGTGTCATACCCTATCCCTCTCTCAAGAATGTTTTTCAAGGATCTATCTCTTCCAAATACAAATTTGGGAACTTTTCCCACTCTTTGTGCAATATTTGCATCAAACTGCAATATTTCCCAATTATTTTTAACTATGTCAAGAACTGCATTAGCCACACCATTATAAGTGATTATTAAACTTGTACTTGGATTAGGTTTATCCATTACCCCACCCTGAGGTCCACAAATTCCGTTCCCCAAAACAGGCTTATAAATACCTTGGTCACGTTTACTCTTTACTTCAGTACTAACATCACACAACAAGCCATTTGGATACCCTCTCTACTTAAACATCTGCATGATGAATTCCAATTCACTAAGAAATTCTTCCTGTGAACTGACCATTCTGGCAGCCCATACCATTTGTTCTTTCACAACGGACTTCTTTTGATGGTGTGGGTGCCAACTACTATAATCCAAATAGGAATTGGAAAAGGTTGGCTTTCTATAAATCCTAGTTACAAACCTTTTATTCACCTGATCCAATTCCAAATCAACGTCCAAGTAATTGATCCTGACCTTGTCATATTCAAAGGTGAATTTCAAAAATGTACTGTTTCATTAATGTACCACATGAATTCTTTTAATCTGTCCTCAGTTCCCTTCCAAATCAGGAAAAGGTCATCCAGGAACCTAGTGTAATATACTATTTGTGCCATAAGGGGACTATTCATCAGGTATTCCTATTCCCAGAAGGACATGACCAAATTGGTAAAAATGGGGGCACATGCTGCCCCCATTGCCACACCCATAACCTATTTGTAATACTGCCCTTCAAAATGAATGTAGTTATGCTTTAATACTACCTCCATCAATACAATAAACTTATTTACCTCATCCTGGTTGAAAAGGTTATTTTATTGAACTGCTGTTCTACCCAATTTAACCCTTCATCGTGAGGTATTACTGAAAAAAGGTTGCATACATCGATGGTGACCATGATTAAATCAGGAGTGACCTCATTCCCATTGAACTTGTCTAAGAATTGCCAAGAGTCCTTACTGATGTATGTAAAAACTTTGTTCTTGGCATGGATTTTCTGAAGGGTATGAAGTCTGAATCTCAAATGTCTGTCATTATTTTCTGATTTCAGTCCTTAAAAATTTGGCAATGATTTGCCAGAAAACCACAATTGTATGAGCATCAGGCCAAAATCTGAACATTTGGGGAAAATCTGTACAGTTGAGAAGTATGTGTATATACATATATGTGTCTGTGTGTGTGTGTGTGTGTGTGTGTGTGTGTGTGTGTGTGTGTGTGTGTGTGTGTGTGTGTGTGTGTATCTATATATATATATATATATATATATATAAAAAAAAATATATATATATATATATATATATATATATATATATATATATATAAAATCTATCTATCTATATTTTATATATATATATATTATCTATCTATATATATATATATATATATATATATATATATATATATATATATATATATATATATATATATATATATATATATATCTGGGTCTATGTCAGAAGCTCAATTTTCAGAAACTTGAACTTCATATTGTCAAGATGATATGATCGAGTTTCCGAAAACTCAAAAAAGAACAAAAATCTACCTTTTTTCTACATTTTTGCAGGGGGCAAGCCACCATGCACCCCCATACCCCCTACATATTTTATATATATATATATATATATATATATATATATATATATATATATATATATATATATATATATACACCAACTCTGAGATTGCAATACAGTGGGGAAAGGGGTAAATTCCCCGATCCTCACTTTTCCATTATCTCCATTCAAAAGCTTTTAGTTTTCAAAAACTTGATCATATCGTCTCGGCAACATGAATTTCAAGTTTCTGAAAACTCAAGCGTTTGAAGGGACCCACCAACACATCAATTTAAGCAATAAGGCACAATATTATGCTATAACATGCCATATCACAAATAAACTTTAAAACAAACAAACATGTTTTCAGGCTCAGCAAGTTGGTACTGTCCAATACATGAACACAGCAAAAAGCTTGAAACCAAGACCAAGTAAAAAGTATAATCCAAGGCAGGAAGAGCAGCAAGAAACAGCGATGAAGCCAAAGGTAATCCCCACAAAAAGTTTATTCAAACACACAACATAAATTTCTCCAAGTCCTTCTCTCAAACACATGACATAAATTTCTCCAAATCCTTCTCTCAAGCGCTTTCACTCAGTGCAATACTGAGCTTTATCAAGATAAAAATGCAGGGCAGAACAACCTTATTTGTAAGTCTCTTAATGAGATCATGTGCTTCGTTAATTAAAACCAGTCAAGTTACAATTAAAATTAATTGGTGACCAATTTAAAATTAAACAGCAAGATGTTGTATGAAATACATAAAATCCTAAATAAAATACCTTTTGTTAAATATGTTGTAGTTGAAAAATATGTTATTTAAAAGATATGTCATTTGAAAATCACAAAGCATTCGTGTATAAATAAATAAATATTGTTATATGTTAATGTCCCATGAAACCACATTTGCAGTGATTGATTCTTATAACACTGTTTAGTGTGCAATAAATATTACAATGGGGTACCACGAATAAATGATGTGAGTAATAAATAGTAATAGATAAAAATCAAATGTTAAAAATACAAGAATTACAAATAAAAATAATAATCAAGTATTGTGTTCAAACGTTGTTACATAGATTATATTCCCTATACTCAGAATAAATATAAATATAAAATACAAATAATTTGATACAAGTAAGTAATGTTGATAATCCCTTACTAAATGCTGTATGCTATAACTTAGCTCTTCTTAGTTTTAAAACACTACTTAAATTTGTGTAGTCATTTAACCCTGGCCATTTAGCTGCATCCAGTCTTAGTTGCCATATAAGCTCCCTATATCCAATTTAGTCTCCCAGTCACCCCCTCTCTTGTCGGGTGTTATCTGGTCTAACACAATGAACTTGATTTCCATATCTGGGCAGGACAAAGAGTGTTTATAAAAAGCATTGGTCTCTTTTTTTCTTGGAAATATCGTAGAAATGCTCATAAATTCTTCTCTTTAGAGTCCTTTCTGTTTTCCCAATATAGAAACTTTGACATTTTATACATGAGCCTAAATATACAACATATTTTGCATTGCAGTTAAAATACCCATTAGACCAGAATAGATATTTCCTAGATGGGATGTATATACTATGATCATTCAACATAGCAGTGCATTGTTTGCACATTCCACATTTATAAGTTCCTTTCTTGGATCTACTACCAGTGGTATTCGTCATTTCTTTTCTTTCAAATAGCTCTTTCATGTTAGTACCCCTGCGTCTAACAAATGTGGGTTTAGTTGGAACCTTTGTTGAAAAATCATCATGCAATGTAAGAACTGGCCAATACTTTGTTATTGTTTCCTCTATCAGGTCAGAATTGCTGGAAAATGTGTGTATGTAACTAGTTTGTTCTAGCTGCTGGGTGTTCTTATGCAAGTTATCCACTTGCGGTAACATGCATCCTAAAAGTGGTGGGTATTTTTTTTTTCTCTACATGCGGAAATTTCCATGACCAAATTCTTGATTAGTTTGGCCGGGTAGCCCCTTTCACAAAATTTATCTTCTAAAAAGCTAACAATTTAAGCAATAAGGCACAATATTATGCTATAACATGCCATATCACAAATAAACTGCAAAACAAACAAACATGTTTTCAGGCTCAGCAATTTGGTACTGTCCAATACATGTACACACACACACACACACACACACACACACACACACACACACACACATTATCGCTTATGCACGGTAAAACACAAAGAAGACACACACAAACATGCTATCTAACAGATTGGCTGGCAGTAGCACTCATAGTGATATTAAAAATAACAAAAACTTACTGTTCCTCTGCATTTGCTGTGCACCTCTTTAACTTTCTTTTCATTCAGCCTGCCAAATGACATTCACTTGAGGCCACCCAAGTCAACAGAAATGAAAAATTGAACTCCAGGGATGTGTAGTAGCAAACATGGAATTCTGAACTCTGCTCTTCCTGTGTTTTTGTCTCATGGCTCTCTCTTGCCAGTCTGTACCCTGCCAGCTCAGGAGGAATTTTTGAATTATAAGGGGCCAGTTAATATTTCATGACTGGCTATGACAAAAGACAGAAAATTTGTATTTTCTGGCAAGCTATCAATTATTTGAGTGGTATGATTAAGACCAGCATTATGGGTCATCTTTCTGTTTTCTAACTTAGCTGAGAGTGGGTTTCTTGTTCTTTCTTACATTTTGTATGAGCTGCATCTTCAGACTTCTACCTATACTATACTAGAATGGCATTAATTAAGATATTAGCAGTGTGTGTGATTGTATAGGCAGTTCTATTGATCTTGTTGTAATTATCGTGTATTGTAAGAAAATAGTAATGTTTTCTGTAGCTATAAACTGGAACACAGTGACTGTTTTTCCCTGAGATGATCATGCCCTATGAAATCTGAGACTATTTTCTCCTACACTTAACCTCCCTGCCCTTAATCAGATATTTTAAATTATTTTAGTTGTAAAAGACCTGCTCAGTGTGAAGCATGTTACTTTTGCCAGTTTGTTATTTTTTGAATGCACCACAACTTCTGAGTATGTGGCAGTGATATTACATATTTATTTATTTATGATGCTTGCTCCACTTGTACTCACTTTATATTTGTGACAGTGTAATGCATTTCAGAGTAAGAAATTGTGCAATACCTTATATGTTTCAGTCTCTGCAGAATTCAAGACATTTTAGCATTCAGGAGGACTCAGTAAGAGCTAAAAGAAAATTTCAAATTGGTCACTAAGTGACCGTACAGACATAACCCTTAGATCTAGTATAAGAGTACTGAATTTTCTCAGCTTTATAATATTATAAACCTCTTGTTTGTCTGCGAACCCTGGGCTTCTCCAAGTCCGAAGACATTGACATCACTATCTTTCCTTTTGTCACATCAAACAGCACATAAGTACAGCTGTGTAAGAACTTACCATAACAGTAGATGCTGTTGATCACTGTTACAGTATTACTGCAAGATGGGATATCCTGCCAAGGACAACTGTACGTCCGGCTAACATACCAAAGCCTGGGCACCTTCCTCTCACACTGTACATCTAATGTATGATCTAAGCCCAAAGTCAGAAGCCACACAATGATATATTGGCACAAATTACTTCAGAACTTACTTGCCCCAGACCAAACACTGAAGCAGAAGAAGAAGTAACTATGCATATGTACATGCCCATTGAAGAAAGGGAAAAAAATAAAAGAAGTCCACCTCAGCCAGTAAAAGGCAGAACAGGCACATATGGAGATAGGAGGGTGGGATGTCATACTGCAACAGTGATCAGTAGGACATCTACTGCTATGGTAAGTTCTTACACAACTATACTATGTCCCTCCAAGATCACTGTTGCAGTATTACAGTCGGATGGGACAGTAATAAAACTTTACAGAAAGAAGGGAGGTGGAAGAAAGAGCAGAATTGTGGCCCAACAAGCCCTTCAGGATGGACCTAGCAAATCCTGTTCAAGTTCTAGAAACACATTGAGCTTGTAATGCTTAGCAAAAGTGTGGACAGAAGACCAAGTAGCTACTTCAAGAATAGTAATAGAAACTAAGCCCTTGAAGAAATCTCCAAAAGATGCTGTTACACTAGTAGAATGAGCCCTGATAGGGACAATAAGCTATTTCCCATGAAAGGAGTGAAAAAAGGAAATGACCTTATAAATCCAAGTAGAAATGGTTTGCTTATTGTCAGACAAAGCCAATTTATTTTCTTGAAAGGAGACAAAACAGTTGATTGGATTTCGTAATGTCCTTATTCTCTTCCAGGTAAACATGAAAGCTATGTATTTATCATGATGATAGAGCCATGTTGTCTGATTTTCGTCCAGTTCAACACATAAATCTGATCTCAGCACCGACTCTGAATCTTCGTTGGTTCCTCAGCTCTGACACCTACCCTATCCATAATCCCCTGTACCCCACCCTAATATCTCATATCAAGTTTGCCCCAGTGCAATACAAAATGATTTACTACTGTGTAAATATGATAACAGTTGCAAATAAAATAGAGAGAGAAAGAGAAAGCAACAGTCAGAACAGGACTGTTCACAGACAGAGAGTTGAGTAGTATGTCTCCCAGTAATCCTGAAGTCATGTGTGAATTTAGGAAGGGGTAAGGAGGGAGGTTGAACCAGATGAAATTCAGACAATGTGGATGTATCGCTATGGTAAGTACATAACTTTTGTATCCAAAGTTGTCTATTTTCATCTGATTCAACACATGGGACAGATTCCCAAGCTTTCTACCTGGGCTGTATCAAGGAAGGTCATTCCTGAGGATAGTGGAGCCAAAAGAAGGTCATTTCGATTGTGCATCCAATTTTTAATGAGACAAAAGTATGGACTGTGGACCAAGTCACTGTAACACAAATGTCAATTTAGAAAAGGCTGTTGAAGTAGATATTGCTCTGTTGGAATGATCATTAGGCTTAGATTGTAGAGCCAAATTCTTTTTGTTACAGACAAAGGAAATGCATTCTGACAACCATCTTGAAAGGGTAAATTTGGCAGCAGCTTTACCTACTTTTGGCTTTGAAAAGGCAAGAAAAATAATATCAGATTACCAGAATTCTTTTTTTTCTGTGAAGACAGACCCTGAGCTGACAATGAACATCCAACATATGTAAAACATATTCACCTCTGTTTGAGTATCTGGAAAAAAATGCTGGTAAATATATTGACTGATTTACATTTGTGTCAGGTGCCACCTTAGGGAGAAAAGATGCATTAGTTCTTAGGGAAACTCTGTCTTTATGAAAGAATAGATAGGGATGTTTGTATGAAAATACCTGTAATTCTGATATCCATCTGAAATTGCCTAACTGCCACCAGAAATATTGTTTTCCAGGTAAAGAATTTTAAATCTACTAGGGCCACAGGCTCAAGGGGGTGGGGGGATTTGAGTTAGATCAACAAAAAACTGTTCCACAAACCAATTAAAAATTTGATGAAATGGATTTCTAAAAGTATTTATTGGCAGTAAAAGCACAAAGAATAAAAGCATAATGGTAATAGCTCATGGGGCAACTGGATCCTTGAAGGAAGGTCATAAAAGAAATGTACCTCTCAAAATAAGCTTTAGAAATCTTTAGGGAAGCAATAGAAGAATCATTATGGCCAATGTGGAAGTTCGAGATAGCTGCCAGTTAAACTTTGATAGTGGAATAACTTGGAACTTTGTCTAAAAATGTCCAGTCTTCTGCAGACTTCACAGATATAGAACCCTTTCCACTTATTGTGGTATACCTTTTTTGTGGCTGATTTCCGGGAAGCTGTTATGATCCTGACAACTGTAGTGGGTAGCTTGATGTCTCTGGCTATGACCAAAACTGGAGAAACTACGTGGTTATTTTCATGGACTTTTTGTCCAGAGGAGGCAATCCAGATGGGTGAATAAAGACATCTGGATATTGATTCAACATCCAAGGGGGAGGTACTAGTCAAGGCCACAGGAAGGAGAACCATGTCTGTGGGGGCAATGAGGACCACCATGGCCTTGCACTGGCTGGCTTTCTGTATGAACTTGTTCATTAGAGGTAAAGGAAGAAAGGCATACAAGAGGTCTGGGGGCCAATTGTGGACCACAGCTTCCCTCGGTGATTGACCTTGTGGAGGGATGAGGGTGAAGTAATTGCTGCATTTGTGTTTAAGATATGAGGCAAAAAGGTTGCAGTAAGGTTGGCTTCAGTGACATAAAATCAAAGTTGCCACTGTTGGATTGAGGAACCACTCATGAAGTATTCAAAGGATCTTGTCAATCTGTTTGATAAAAAATTTTGATGATCCCAGGATGTGCATTGCTATTAGAAAGTAGTGTGAAGACATCACCCATTGCCAAAGTCTCATGGTCTCTCGACACAGTAGGTAGGAATGGGTTCCCCACGCTTATTGATGTACCATACCACTGTCATATTGTCCAACTGTATGGAAATCACTTCCTTGGGGAGGAGATCCTGGAATTCCTGGGATTCCATTTCCAAGATATTGATGGTAGATTGGCCTCTATGGGTGACCATGCACTTTAGACCATACTCCTTTTGAAATGCTGCCCTGAAAGGAGCTGTCCATGGTTACTACCACTACTGGAGAGTCCGTATGGAGTCAGTGACCCATAGTTAATGAAGGGAACATAAGCCACCAGGCAATGTGATGTCTGCAGATCTGAGTGAGTTGAATCTTTGCATGCAATTGGTGAATGATATAAGACCATTGTACTGCAAGAGTTCATTGGAAAACTCTCATGGTATCTGGCTATTGGGACCATCAGAATCATGGATGCCATTAGACTTAAGAGGCATAAGATCAGTCTTGCTGGAGGTGAGGGATGATAATGCATTTGCATGGCTGCTAGATGTAAGGATAAAACTCTGGAATGCAGAAGGCTGGATATCTGTAGGTTGGTATTGAGGTGGCACCATATAAATTCCATTCATTGGGTTGCCATAAGATAACACTTGGGAACATTTACTATTATTCCTAACTTTAGTAACAACTGAAGCACAAAATCCTGGTGATGTAGCAGTCAATGTTCTGAGGTAGAAGTTAGGAGCCAATTGTCAAAGTAAGGGAAAACTTGGATCCCTAGCAATCACAAGTGCCCTGTTACCACTGCCATTATCTTGTTGAGACTGAAAGGCATGGCTCTGAGCTGATAGTGATTTACTCCCAGCCAGAAATGAAGGAATTTCCTATAGTGCCTCTCTATCTTCACATGATAGTAAGCATCCCGGAGACCTATTGAGCATGTCCAATTGTCCTTCCTCAACAAAAGCAGTATGGACTGAATTGTGACCATCTGGAAATTTGTCTCTTTTACAAATATATTTAGATGACTGAGATCTAGAATGGGTCTGACAGTCCCCTTCCTCTTTGAAACTAAAAAGAACCTCAAGTAGATTCCAGATTCTAACTGGTCTTCGGGGACTGGCTAGATGACTCTGTTTTCTAGTAGTTTTGAAACTTCTACTGTTGTTGGTTCTCACTGACTGGATGAAACATCGGGAACTTTTGTCTTTTTCTGAAGTGGAGGGGGAAAGGGAACTGAATAGCCTCTGGAAATTATCTTTAGCACCAATGGATGCATAGTTGCATTTTGCCAGGCTTGTGAGTGCAAAGACAAGTGCCCCTTGACTGCTTCCAAGTTTCAGCAGTCAGGCAACTATTTAGGGATGCTGACTGAGCTTCTCTGGAACAGGACCACAGAAGCTCTGGTTGTGCAGTCTACCTCTGCCATGAGGAGGTCTATCATCAGGAGAGTCATGGAAAGACCTCTGTGATTTTTGGAATCATATCTGTGTCCCTATCCTTAGATTTCTAGAGAAGGATCTTTGTAGAGTTATAAATTGGATTCCCACGGCAGCAAGATTCTTGCCATCTTGTTAGTTCCTGGTAAGAGTATCTTCAACATCTGGTCTAAAAAGTGTCGAGCCATCATAGGGAGCATTTACAAAGGATGTTTTAAACCTTTTTGTGAAGTCACAAACATGCATCCAGGTATGACGGCACACAGTGATGCCGGTGCCTGCTGCCCTTTCTGTACCATCAGCTGAGTTGGAAAGCAGTCACATAGTTAAGCTGGCGGTTGACTGTAGAGGGGAAATCTAGGAGTCTCCAGTCTTCTGAACATCTGCAAGCAATATACCCAAGGGAGATTTATTTATTTATTATTTATTTTATTTTACATTTGTTAACCGGGAAAGTCTGACTGGACACATGTCCTTTTTCAGCAGAGGCCCGGGGAGAAATGCTCCATGTACACAGTAAAATATTACATTAGACAGTTGATATACAGTTAGATTACATGCAATCATATATAGTATCCATACACTTTTTCTACTAATAATGCTGTTGAAAAATAATACCTTAAAAAGGAGTTTAGACATCAAATACTTCAGAGTATTTGGGATATATATATATATATATATATATATATATATATATATGTGTGTGTGTGTGTGTGTGTGTGTGTGTGTGTGTGTGTGTATATACATTATAAAATAGTTGGTAGGATGAAGTATGTATAAATGATTGGATAGGAATGGTTCTGGGGAGAGAGGATAGAGGGTAGGTATAGAGATGGAAATAATGTGTTGAAAGTGGAGGGGCTGATAGAGAGTAGTAGGTGGTAAGGTCTAAATGTAGGGTAAGTAGGAAGGTTGCAGACATATAGAGGAAGAGGAATAATACAAAGGGTGTAAATAATAATAGCATTGGTAGGTGTGCTGTACATAAAGCCAGTTGGATGTAGGAAAGGAAGAGGACAGTTATAGGGAGAAGCAGAGAGATGTAGCAGGAGAAATTATGCTGGGAAGTAGGGCAAGGAAGGAGAAGTAGTGGGGACGGAAATAGAGAGAGAGATATGTACTGGTAGGCTGAAAGTACTTGTAGGAGATTAGTCTGGGTTGTTGCAGTTACATAAGCAAAGATGCTGAAGATGGGATTGTATGGCTTTTTTGAAGGGGGTAAGGGTAGTTATAGTTGTGATATTGGGGGGTAGGTTGTTCCACTGCTTAGCCACAGAGTTGATGTAGAAGGAAGTGCCGGTGGAGTTATTGGTTTTTGTTACCTCTAGTAGGAGATTTCTGATTTGATTGTAGAATTCTAGCTTTGGTGCTTGGGTGAAGTAGGTTTTGTTGAGGGATTTTGTCAGGGCAGTGAAGAAGTTTGTGGGTTGTTATAAGTTGGTTATAAAGAATGAGGCTGGGAAGTTCCAGCTGATCAAGAGCTTTTAGAGGAGTGCAGTGATGTGTTCGATGGGGAATATTTGTTGCAAATTTGGCAATTTTATTATAGCAGGTTTGAAGAATGACAAGGTCTGATTTTCTGAAATTGGTGAATATTGGTGATGCATATAAGAGTGTGGAAATAAGGTGGGTACGTGTAATGGTGGCTCAGGTGGAGTTGATTTTGTTCCTGTCTAGCATGGCAAGTTTTTTATGCACTTTTTTGTGGTAGTGGATATATGTATGTCAAACTTCAATTGGCTGTCTATGATAACCCCAAGTAGTTTTGTGTGAGTGACTAGTGATATGATAGTGTTGTTACTGGAGGTAATGTTAAAGTTTATAGTATGGGAGGAGTGATGTGTGGGTGGGAATATAATAAGCTGAGTCTTATTGGGATTTAGTATTAGATGTGAATCTGAAAGCCAATGCTCAACAGCAAGAAAAGAGGATTGTGTTTGGTGGTGGAGGGTCTCAGGGAAGGGAGAGGCGCAGATGAGAGTGGAATCATCTAGATATTGTGTGATGGAGGCATGGAGTGTGGCTGTGTGTAGTTTCTTGGTAAAGATAGAAAACAGTAGTGGCTCAAGTACTGAACCTTGTGGGACCCCTAGTGAGACTGGTAGAAGTGAGGAGAGTTCCTGTTGCCATCTTACTGCCTGTTGTCTGCCTGTTAGATAATATTTGAACCAGAAAGTGGTAGATGGGCTCAGATTTAAATTTGCAAGTGTGTCAATGAGTTTGTCATGGTTTACCACATCAAAGGCCTTGGAGAGGCCGAAGAATATGGCTGAGACGTAGCTACCATTGTTTCTGTGTTTGTTGACTGTGTGTGTAAAGGACATAAAAGCTGTAGTGACGCTATGTGAAGGCCTGAAGCCATGTTGTGTTTTAGCTAGTAGATTATGAGAGTGTAGAAAAGTTAATATTTGTGTTTTATACACATCTTTCAGGGATCTTGGATAATGGAGAATGTAGGGGGATTGGTCGATAGTTGGTTAGTTCTTTGGGGTTACCTCCTTTGTGAAGTCTTTTTGAGATTTGGAGAGTTCTTTAGTCACATCCCTCTGGAACCTAGTGACATGAGCCAAATAATTCAATTATCTAAAAGCAAAATTAATTAATGCATAAGCCCATTTCCTGAACCTTTCCTGAACCCTAGACTCCCTGTTAGGGGTGTGAACAGAGGAACTTTCCTCAGATAATTCCTTTTTTGTGGCTGCTGCTACCACCATAGCATCTACTGGAGGACCTTTGTTCCAATGTTTTCTGTCTTTGGAGCTGCCAAAATTCTGTCTGCTTTCTTAGGGATGGGGTCTACTACATCAGGGTGCTTTCATGCCCATTGGACCACAAGATTGATTAATGGATCAATGGGTGGTACCACCCAAGATGATGTTGGGCCAGGGTCAAAGCTTCCAAGAACACTGACAAATCAGGCGAGGGATCTTAGGTGAACCATCCCCTTTCTACTTCATCATTTCATGGATTTCACCAATGTTGGTATCTTCAGAAGGGGAGCAGGGAGACCCTTCACCTTTATCCAAATCAGTGTCTTCAGTGAAGGGACTTAGGAGATAAGTCTATATGCCTCTGCTTGCATGTCTCTTATGGACCATTTCTGGTGGGAGATCAAAA
Source organism: Protopterus annectens (assembly GCF_019279795.1). Lineage (NCBI taxonomy): Eukaryota > Metazoa > Chordata > Ceratodontiformes > Protopteridae > Protopterus > Protopterus annectens. Next base: position 1,231,680,420 of record NC_056743.1, on the reverse strand, counting down.
AGCTCATAGTCATACTGGGAGTTAACACAGCACAGAATCTCAGAAGCTCATGGTTCTGATTGTCCCTGTATGGCAGGAGGACAGGAGGAAAAAGAACCAGAATCTTGTTGGGGTTTAGATGGACCCAAACTAGCTGGAGAGGTGTTCTCCTTAGGCATAGCTAAGATCCTGTGAAAAAACTCAAAAGCCAAGGATGTGATCACCTCCATAGACCCACCCCTCTCCAGGGACAAAAGAAATCTCTCAGTGCTGATTACCCTCAATTCCAAAGCTGACTTTGAATTTGAGCTGTCAAGGGCTAAGGCACTGAGAGGTAAGGATGTCTCCAAAAGCCTCGGTGTCAATCCCTCCCCTTAAACCCCAGTGCCAACTCCAAAGCTCCAAGTTTCTCCCTGATCTGAATGCTTCAGAGTCGAGAGCGAGGGATGCTGTCAGGGTCAAAGTAACTATGACTGACAACACCAATGAAGGTATGTCAATGCAAGTTGAGACCAGAGTAATCAGTTCCAGTGTAGGATGGACCAGTACCAGAGAAAAAAATTGAGGTACGTTGGGCCAATATGTTCCTGGTGGACAGTACCGAGAGAACCTCAAGCTGGATCTGAGTCTTGAGACTTCCTCATCATCCTGTTGACATTCTGCTGTGTAAGACTTCGGGATGATATGGGTGACGATGCCATCAAGGGTGGTCTAGGGAATCTCCTTTCCTGGAGAATTGGAGAATGGAACATTGGGCTCACCAGTTTCGGTGAGGACCGGGGCCAAGGAGCTGTTGGTTTTAACCTCCAAGCTGATTTTGGATCCAGTCCAACTGGTACCTTCGGATCCAGAGACCATTTCCTGGATGAATCCAAACCAGGCTTTTTTCGATCTTCTCAGGCTTATCTTTCTCATCTCAACCCTTGAGTTTTTCCTTATGCTTAGATTTATTCCCTCTCTTAGAAGGAAAAGTAGATGTGGAAAAATAACTTGCCGATGAATGGGGCCCCTGTATGTATAGGGAGTAAACCCTTTACAATCATTTTTTCTCTTCAACTCTGAAGAGTCCTGGCACTAAAAGATGCACTGGACTGGCAATCCAAATGTAAGTGGGCAGGGCCGAAACAATACACACATAGCAAATAGCAGTCTTGGGGCCACAAGTTGTGCTCACACTGATCTCACTTTTTAAACCCCTGGGAATCAGACATGGTGAAATCACAGCACCCAGAATCACAAAGAAGTAAGTAAATACTACTATGCCACAAAAAATATAGATCTAAGTAACCTTGTATTTAAATTTCTAAACCTTGTCAATGAGTAAAATAGCTTATACTTATCTAACTATGCTATATACACCACAAAAGGCCTAACACTACAGCTACCTAACTCTATACTAATCAAAAAAGCTAAATATGAAAAACACACACACAATTTAACTAGAAAAACTAAAAACTAGAAAAACTAGAGAGTTTCAAGAAACTCTCAGTAGGGTCGGAATAATAGTTTGAATCCCAGAAAAAGGATAGACACTGCAAAAGGGAACCCTCGAAAACACATCTGAAGTCTTTGGTGGCAAAATCTGAGGTATTAGAGTGGGGTACTGTTAATTATGAGTAGAGGTAGAGTCAGAGCATGGGAACTGAAAGAAGCTTTAGAGTCGGTGCCTAGGTCAGATCCAGTCAGATCTGACAACCCATGTATTGAACTGGATGAATATAGGCAACATTAAGTTACCTGTACACATCCAATGAATGAAGAACTATTTCCCTCTGTTCTTAGGAGAAGGGAAGAAGGAGGGAAGATTGGTGTACTGATTCAAGAACAATTCATTAACCACTCGGGGCATCAAATAATAATTAGTTATAAGGGTAACCCTATGTTTGTGGAAAACAAAGAATGGTGAAATGGCCATCAAAGCTTGCAGATCAGATACTACTTTACCTGAAAAAAGAACCACTAACAAAATGATTTTCCAAGTATAAAGCTTCCAGGAAGAACTGGCTGCTGGTTCAAAAGGTGGAAGGATCAATTTTTCTGGAACATAGTTAATGTTCCCAAGAAGATAGAATAGACTTTCTTGGTGATCTGATGTGAAGAACGCCTTTCAAAAATTGTTTGACCTCAAAGCATGTAGAAAAAAGCTGTGTCTACATGTAGACAAGCAGATATGACTGAAAAATGAGATATAACCAAGAGTATGCCAGACCACAGTTCAGCAACTCACACAAATACAAAAGAACAGTAGGAATTCCCACTTGAAAAGTGTCCTGGTTCTTCTTGATACCGCAAAGTCTCTTCCATTTTGAAACAAAAGATTTTCTAGTTGCTGCTTTCCTAGCCTCCTGTAAAATCTGAAACATTTCCTCTAACAAATGGTGCATGAAAGGAATTAAAATTCAATCACCCAAAGAGTTAATTTCAGAGTTCAAACATTACAGTGAATGAGACAGCCTTTTTTTTCCTGTGTGAGCAAGTCCATCCTGTGAGGTAACTTGTGATGATTTCCCTTGGCCAGGTGGAAATGAAAGGATGACTGGTCTGTCTGGGCCAAAATGGAGTCACCAACAAGGTTTTTGGCTTGTCCTTCATAATTTTGTGAAGGACCTTTGGTAGCAGAGCCAGAGGAGAGTAAGTGTATCGCAATCTCCTCTTTCAAGAAAATTACATGGTGTCCATCTTCCATGCCTGAGGGCATGGTTCTCTGGAACAGAACAAACTTAGCTGTCTGTTGTGTGTGGAGGTAAAATGATGTATTTGGGGAACACTCCATGGATGGACAATGTCTGGGAAGACCTCCCTGCTTAACATCCATTCATGAGGCTCTGCCATGGAGTTGCTCAGGTTGTCTTCCACTGTATTCCTTTCTGAGAGTATGTAAACTGCCTGAAGATAAAGAAGAAGACTGTATTGAATGGTAATCTTCCTGGTCATCAAGACTAATCTGCAGAGGAGATAAGACTTGTTACCCCCTTGCTTGTTTATGTACCACATGACTGTGGTGTTGTCTGTAAAGACCCTGAGGGGGCCTGGAATCCAAAGAATATTCAATGGCTGAAGGGCTAGAATCAGAGCCTTCATTTCCTTGATATTTATATAGTTTTTCCTTTTTTTGGCATATCAAGCCCCCTGAACCTTGATGTTGTTGGAACAGGACTCCCACCATGCCAGGTCAGATGCATACCTGTAGAGCTCTTGTCAAGGGGGAGGAACCAGAAATGGCACTCCTAAGTTGAGAGAAATCTGACTGATCCACCAAGGTAATTCCTGATGCAGGGCAAGCGAGGGATCTGGAATCTAAGAGGTGACAGTACTGAAGCCAAATTGACTTGAGGTTCCACTGTAGCTTCCACAAGTGGAGTCTGGCATATGGAAGCATAGGGATAGTCAAAGCCCTGTACCCCATGGCTCTCAAGTACTCTCTTGGTGAGGTCATCTGCATGAGAAGAAGGTCCTGGAAGAACTGCTTCAAAAACAGAACTTTGTCTAAAGGAAAGAAGGACGCTGCCATTGTTAGAGTGTTAATCCTGTACCCTAGAAAGATCAGGTCTTGGGAGGTAGTCAAAACAGACTTCTTCAGGTTCAAGGTGAATCCCAGACAATGTAGAAGGTTCATTGTGAAACAGATTCTTTAGAACAATTTTCTGTGAAGGAGCCTGAAGAAGTAGGTCATCCAAATAATGGAATATTTGGATTTCCTTTAGTCTGCATAAAGCAATAACAGGAGATAGACATTTCATGAATACCTTTAATACAGAAGAAATGCCAAAGGGTAAAACAGAAAACTAAAAATTTGATGAACTGACAGAAAATGTCAGTATTTCCTAAAAAGAGGGTGAATAGGAATGTTAAGGTATGCATATTTCAAATCCACAGACATTAAAAAATCTGAGAAGGATCATAAGGAAGAAAAACAGAAGGGTTAGCATTTTGAGACTTGAACATTCAAAAAAGCATTGAGAAAGATAGGTCTTGGATTAGTCTCCAAGTGCCCTCTTTTCTGGGAATTGAGTACAATCCCCTGCCTAACTGACTGAAGTGAATTGGTTGAATAGTTTCCCGAGAAAGGAAGTCCTGTGAATAATGAAGAGCGAGAGGTAAATTGTTTTGAGGAAGGTTGAGGAATTCTAGAAAAGGATGGACAGGTTTTTCAAGACCTTCTGTACCCTTGTTCTATGATAGAGAGACCCCACCTGTTTGTTCTGATTGTCATTCAGGTTGGCAGAGACAGGGTAAATATTTGGGATGGGGTAACTTGGGGGGGTAAAAGGAGATAGTCATTAAGAGATGGGTTTGTCAGGAAAGGGAGTCTTAGAGCCCTTGGAATCCTGTCCTGATTTATCCTATAACCTCCTTTTGGTAGCCCTTTTGCAATTCTAGGGTTGTTTTTAATCTTGGCTGACAAAAGGAACAGCCTTAACTGGGTAATTCCTCTGGAATTTAGGTAGTGGGAGAAGGAAAATCTGTTTTAAATCCTGTATAATTTTCCCTCTTTTCTTGTCAGAATTTGAAAAAACCCAAAGCAGCAGCACACTAACCAAATGCTGTTTATCCAGAGGGGAATCCAGAAGGTTGGCCTTGACATCCTCTGGTAAAGACTGAAATCTTAACCAGGAATACCTATATATCATAGACCCAGAAGCAGGTGCCCTTACATATAAATCTGTAACATCATATCTGCACGTAATAGAGTGCCTGGCTACCTGAGAGGCAGAGTTAAGCAAAAACAGAGCAGAAGATTTATTATCAGATTCTGGCAGGGCATTGATTACATCATCTAGATTAGAAAAGTTAGATAAACATACCTGGGCATATGGGTATGGCAGTTCACAGCCCTAAAGGCTAAGGTAGCAGATGTATAAACCTTTTTACCATACCTGTCCATGGTCCTGCTCTCTTTGTCTGTAGGCAACATATTAGGGGAAGGCAATAATGTAGTGGGCTTCTCTGTATAAAAGGAAATCACAGCTGGGTCAGAAGATGGGTTTTTATAAAGGAATTACTGAACATCAGGTGCTTTATGAAATCTATCAGGTTTCTTTGGAGTGGGAGGCTGAAATTCAGGATTCAAAGAGACATTTGTGAAAGTATCCAAAAGGGCCTCCAGGACTGAGGGGATGACAGAGAACTTAGGCCCACCCATGTCCAAAAGATCAACGTACCTCTGTTGAGCATTAGTGATATTAGTACCCTCCCATTTAAAATGCTCTATCATTTTAACTATAGTGTCTCTGAAAAAGAGCTCCCCTAAACAAGACTCTGAGATAGCGTATCATCTTCATCTAAAGCCACAGACATAGATGAATGGATTTGACAGGACTATACCAAGAAGGGAGACCAATTGCCATAATGGTTAAGATCTTACCTTCCATGCACAAGATATGAGGTTCGATCCTAAATTCTGACCAGTGATGCCTGCATGGACTTTCCATGCTCTCCTTGTGTTTCTGTGGGATTCTTCCCACCTCCTAAAAACATGCTGAGTGTTTTCACCTCAAACTCACCCAAGAATGGAATTGTGAACAGCATTTTAGACTCTAGATGGTACCGATAAGGGGAAAAGTTGTAAAGACAAACTGTTTAGTGTCATCTCTGGTGCACAGTATTCTCAAGATAGAAGAACATGAATCACAGACTGTGCTGTGGCATGGCTAGCCACTCAATGGTATAAAAGTTGGCTGTAGATGATTTGGTCTTATTGACTAATGTCAAAAAATGGACATGGGTATTTACCAGTGATAAGTGGGTTGAAGACTCTGGCCTACTCCGCACTATGCCTGGACCCATGCTAATAGTGGGAGGAGTGTATGTTCCCTTATTGGCCAGTGTATGTGCTGGCCATAAAGCCCAGCAGCCCTGGGTCAATGATCTACTGGCCAGCTAGTGTCCAGTTGCCAGTTTGGGTTACCTGGGATAGCTCTGTTGAGCAAAAGCTGGACATAAAACCAATCAACCTGCGAGATATGTACTAAGAATTGCTACACTCAGTGTAGGCTCACTGGCAGGATGCAGTTTGGAAGTAGATGGCATGACCGTAAGGAGGACACTGGGCATCCTATGTAATCAGGATCCAAGGTGGAAGGGCAGTGCAGCAAAGCTACTTGGCTTGGAATCTAGAGTCTACTATTAAGGGAGAAGACAGACTAGAAATGGTGCAGGAGTTGTAGTGACGGAGAGGCTTCAGAAGACAGTGAGGAATGTCGTCAGACTCCAGTGTAAGGATAGGGCACTATTCATAATCACAGTACATGCCCTTAAGTGGGGTTGCGATAGTAAGGAAAGGAGTGCATTCAGACAGCAGCTGTAGGATTTACTTGATAAAGCAGGACAAAAAGAATTAGTGTTGATAATGGGTGACATGGATGCATGTATTCAGACAGACAGAACAGGATAGGAGGACTGCCTGGGTCTACATGGATGGAGCAACAGGAATAAAGAAGGAGAGGCCATTGTACACTTCTGTCTGGCAAATGGGTTGATGGTGACCAACACATCATTTAGCAAGAGAGACAGATCACATGCAAGAGTGGCCAACAGACAACTCGGGTAGACTTCCTCCTAGTAAGGAAAGGTCACTGGGGTTGAATAGCGATTGCAAAGTCATCCCCAATGAAACAGTTGGCCTACAGCATAAACCACTAGTTGACACAATCAACTGCCAGCAGTGGTCAACATAAGCTACTAGGTTGAAGATCTGGAAGTTGACTGGAGAGAAATCAAAAGAGTTCAAGGAATTATTCGGCTACCTGGTGATTTTCTACAAGTAGCTGCTACTTCCATCACTTACCCTATATCCATTCTCATCAACTGGTCTATCTTTGAACAATATGCACCTCTCCTCTGGAAAATATCTCACATAATACCCTTACATAAAGGCAGTCTCTCTACTGACATATCCAGCTATAGACCCATAGCCATTCAGTTTCCACTCGCTAAAATCTTAGAAAAATGTATTCACAAACAACTCTTAGACCCTTTTCTGTCCAATAACCTATTGTCTAATAATCAACATAGCTTCCAGCCCAGGCATAGCACCAGTACAGCTCTAATCAGCTTTACTGATACTGTAAATCAACTTAAAAACAAAAAATAACTAGTTTCTACTACATTCCTAGACATGTCAAAAGCCATTGACACTGTATCACATCAAATACTTTTTAACAAACTAGCTTCCTATTATTCCAGCCCAGAAGCCCTAAAATGGTTTCATAGCTACCTGTCTGATAGGAAACAAACCACTTTATGGGACAATAAACTCTCCCCCCAACTCCCTATAAATGTTGGCTTCCCACAAGGTTCAATCCTGGGACCTCTGCTATTCACAATTTTTACTAATGACCTTAACACCGCAGCTAACCCAGCATCAATTGTACAATATGCTGATGATGCTTCTTTAATCTGCTCTGCCCCCACTATCACAAAACTCCAAGAAAAAACTCAAGCAGCCATCTACAATATTGAAAATTACCTAACTGTCCATCAACTTATTCTTAACCCCCAAACAAAACAAGCTCATGGCTTTCCAGCATACCCCGACAGCTAACAATTTGCCTCCTATCTATGTTTCCCCATCCAATAGCACTAAAATAGAGCCCGTTGAACATACAAAACTTCTTGGTGTCACAACTGATAGTGGACTTAAGTTTTCCAAACACCTTGCACTAATTATTAAAAAGGTTCATTCCAAACTGGGTTCACTGTATAGGGCTAAAGAATATCTCACTAACCATGCTAGACTCGCAATAGCTAAAACCCATCTATTATCTTCCCTTCTATACTGCTCTCAAATATTTACCAATCTTCGCAAATCTGACCTAAATAGCCTTGAATCTTGCTATAACAAAATTGCCAAATTTTCTAACAATCAGTCTCAAAAATCTCATCATTGTACTGCCCTCCTCCACCTAAATTGGTTAGAGCTGCCTTATCTTCTCACCCTAGATTAGCTACTAATTGCTCACACAGTGTTATACAAACCTGACAACTGCCCAGCACTATCTGATCTTGTCCAACCCTGCAGTAGCCTAACATCCCTTAGGTCTGCTGATAAAATACTGTTAAATGTTATTAAAGCACAAAACTCTCATGGCATCTCCTTGTACTCCCATATCATTGCCAAACAATGGAACTCTCTACCACAGTATATTCTGTCCATCAGTGATACACATACATTTAAACATACCCTAAAGGAATAGTTCTCTAAACATAGGCTTTGCTCCTGTTCCCAACCAGGGTAAACACTTTAACCCATAAATGTCTAACTCCTTTTTTTCCGTTTCTCTATACCTCCTGGCTATTTAAGCCTTCTTACTCTAAGAATGTGACTACTTATCCTAAGGGGAAAAAAACATGTATGGTAAAACTGTTTATAGTTTGATATGACCACCATTGTTACTTTTTATAGACACCATGTTAGAACCGTGTAATTTGAATTTCTATTTGTATTTTTACTTTATGTACTGTTATCATTGTAATAGCTATATGTCAAATGTAAAAAATCTATGTAATCTTTCTTGGAGCTTTTCTCCCTGGGTCTCTCATTCAGACACTACCCAATTAACACGAAAATAAATAAATAAATCAATAAATAAATATTCAGGGTTGCAGCTCCTCAGGAAGAAGAGGAAATAGGTGGAGTTGAAAAAGAATGGCAGCACCTCAAAACAGCATGCTTAAGGGCTATAGAACAAACGTGTGGCTGAGTCAGGTATGAAAATAAAGAAAACTGGTAGTGGACTGTAAAAATCCAAGAAGTCATCAAAAGAAAGGAGGAGTGCAGGAAAACATGGGAGATAGAAAAGATGGACCAAACTAGGAAGGAATATTGGTTGGCTAACAAGGAAGTTACAACAGGAGTTGCAATAGCAAAGAAAAAGGCAATAGATGCACAATACCAGCTTCTGGAAAGTGGCTCAGTAGATGCCACAAAGAAACTCTAATAGATTGCAAAGCAAAGACAGAAAGATAAAGAAGATAGTCAAACACACTTCATAAGGGATGCCAGCAACAACCTGCTCACCAGTCCACAGGACATCAAAGACAAATGACAGGAGTACTTCTAGTAGCTTCTGAATGAAGAAAACCCCACAGAAGCTGTACTACCCCAGACAAAGCCTACAATGAAGGAGCAGGAGGAGCCCACCCTAGAAGAAGTAAGAACAGCACTAAAGCAAATCAAGTCAGGGAAAGCAGCAGGCTCAGATGAGGTCTGATTAGATACGATAAATATGTTGGGTGAGATATGGGACAAGTAGCTCTGAGAAAGGTGTATCCCAGATAACTGGAGAATACATATACCAGTGGTAGTGTTCAGTAACAGAGGTCATTCACAACTGTGGGCAGTATAGAGGTATCAAACTCCTATCATACTGCATGAAACTTCTGGACAGGGTGACTGATAAACAAATATGCAGAGCAGTAGAAAGTAAGATGAGTGAGGAGCAGTTTGGATTCAGAACAGGAAGCAGCAAAACTGATCCGATGTTTGCAGTCAGATAGACAATTAAAAAGATACAGATGAGGAAAGAGTCCACTGGGCATTTCTAGCCTAGGCAAAAGCATATGACTAGGTCCCAAGAAACCTGATTTGGGCAGTCCTGCGGTGGTTTGAAGTCCCAGAAACATCAGCAGAATTTGTGCAGGCTATGACCAAGGTCCAAATAACTCAAATACAAACAGTATTCGGTCCATACCTCTCGATCTCTTAGTGCAAGAAATCTAGAGAAAGACAAAACTAATGGAGGGACAACGGCCCAAAAATAGGAAGATATTTTAAATATTACTCTTATAAACATGGCAAGTTGCTAGGCTAAAAAGTTTTCTGTTATCATGCCTTTTCTGAAGGATATAAAGTCTGAAATTCAAATGTTTGTTATTATTTAGTGACTTTAAGTGACTTCAGTTTTCCATGATTTGCCAGAAAGCCAAAAATTATATGAGGAACCTACCAAAAATCTGAGAAAAAAGTCTGGACATTCTGCGAAAATTTGGACAATTGAGAGGTATGGCTTAGTCTCATAGATGGGTTCCCAGTGGGAGTGGGTGTGCATCTAATGGTGATGAACTATATTAGGAAACAGGTAAAAGAGGGGACAGATCAACAAAGTTGGTGTATGCAGATGATGTGGCATTAAAGGCAAAATCTGAGCAAGAACTTCAGTAAATGACAGGGGAATGGAATGCAAAACTGAAGGCACATGGGATGAAACTGTGTACAAATAAGACAGTTGTAGTGGCAGCAAATGGGAGAAATCTGAAGAAGCTGAGAACTGAGATGGAAGGGAAAGCAGTAGAATACATTAACAATTTTAAATATCTGGGAGGGGTGGTTGAAGAGAAGAGAAGAGAAGTCTGAATGAGGAGTGTCAGGGGTAGCGTATGACAGAGGAATACCAAAGATGCTGAAAAGTAAGGTGTACGAAACAATGGTGTGACCCATACTACTGTATGGTACAGGAACTTGGCAGTAAAGGCATAGAACTTGAGGAAGCTAGAGGTCATGGAGATGAAGTGCTTGAGACAGATGGTAGGATGCACACTGTGGAACAGATGAAGAAATGAGGAAATCAGAGCAGAAGCAAAAGTAGCTCCAATTGCAGACAAGGTCAAACAAAACAGATTATGCTGGTTTGGGCACATGTGTAAAAAAGCAGAAGACAATCTCGTGAAGAAGATTTGGAAAAGTCAGGAAGAAGACAAGAGGAAACAAGGGTGTCCAGCAAAGAGATGGATGGATTGTGTGAGAGAAGTCCTGTTACAGTCAAGGTAAGACTGTCAAAGAAGGTAGGAGCATGGTATTGAATTGGGAGAGATGGTGACAGTTGAACGGACTCCCCGATCCCATGTAGAAAATGGGAAAAAGGGTGTTGATGATACCAAGGAATTGTTTTCTGAACCTTGATCTTCATCATCATCATCATCATCACCATAATTAACATCAGAGGAAGATTCCTTCTGTCTCTTCAAAGAGCTAGAAGGAGGGGCAGCAACAGAAGCAGCTTGAATGTACTAAGAGGGTCTGAGAGACATAAGTGCTTTATATAGCCCCTGAGTAAAAGCTTGCCATTTTTTCTGAGGATTTCTTACTGTTTGAGGAAGAGAAGTATGTTTAGTATTTAGCTTTTTCTTTAATGGGATGTCTACCTGAATGAAATGCAGTGGCTCTGGTCCCTCAGAGAAAGCTTGCCAAAGATATTTGGTCAGCCACAGTGGACTTGCAAGTAGCCTAGCCCATTTCAGCTTCCGATAGGGTTGTGATAGAGGGAGCAACTGAAGGAAATGGATAGTCTGAAGACTCCTCAAGTAACAAAATAGAGACATCTAGATCAGGCTGGTCATCTGAAGCCTCATGTTTAGCCTTCTTAGCCTTTGTTTTGGTAATGTCTGGATGGCAGTGTGGAAAGGCTCAGATGACATTGTGTGGAATGCAAGCTCTTTGAGCCTTTGTTTTTTTTTAAATAAATCTTTACAGAAAGGAGAGAGCTGTGAAAGGTCTTTGGGACAAAGGACTGACATATAGCACAGTCTTTGTAGTTATGCTCTGCTCCTAGGCAAAAAAAGACATTTTAGATGGTGTTCCCTGAGTGGAATTTACCTCCCACAGTTAAATTTCCCTTTATTTGATGTCATGTACAATAATTAGAAGTAACAATAAGAAAAGGAAGGGTCCCCAATGGGGTAAATATCAGCCTAGTGACTGAGAAGCTATTGGCAAGGACGTTCTTAGATAATTTGCACCTATAAATACCTAATGTACCTCCTTCTGTTGGACCTAGGTCATATGTAGGATATATGGAATGAGATGAAGGCTCCTAGGTGTTGGTATGCTGGCTGGATGTACATCTGTCTTTGTCAGGATATCCCATTTGTCAGTATTACTGCAACAATAATCTTGGAAGAACATCACTGACTTCTATGGGCTAGTCCCCACTGGGACATTACACATGCTCAATGGTTTTATTTGGTAACATGATACCTCAGCCCAGGTGGGCCTATCCACCACAGCCATTGTATAGGCATATATGTCTTAGCCAAAATGGCTCCATTTGCCTTAGCCTCCTTAATCTAGGTGGCCTTATATATTAGTGATAGTCACTCCTTCAACAGGTGCAACCAGTCACCTTCATAAACACAATGACTAACTTCAAAATCAATCTAGGATCCACTTATCACTATTAACCCTACTGGTATTAGTCTATATTTTATGTTAAGCTCACTGAGTCATAAATGTCCCATGTAATTCATAACCAAAAAGTTGTATTGTTGTGCTCTGTCTACTAGCAAAACCCTGGAAACATCATATTATGTAACAAGCAATGCACATGCTGATTATACACATCAACCATCAAAATATATCTGATGAAGTCTCACATTTACTCACATCACAAAAGAAAACAAAAAAAAAATCTCAATCAGATGATATAAATATTATTATTATCATCTCTGTCCAGGCCCTTTACTACTGAATGAAGATTTTCATCCTAAACCCAGTCCAATTTAAAACATAAGTGATGTATGGAAGCTAGCTAAGAGCTTAATCATGATAAGTATTAATGCTAGACATTGTTGCTTTCCATTTAGCAACCTGTCATTTTTCTTGCCACTGAAACAATGGTCAGTCCAAGTCATATGGATATTTCATTCACACCACCAAGATATATTCTTTGGTCAGATAGGAGTCAAAAGAATGTCATAGAAGGTCACTATGCTAAATGGTGGCAATCTAACCTGATTCGTGTTTAATCTACAGATACCTTACTCTATCCACTGTTGCTTGTTATTGTTAAAGTTGGTGTCACTAAATTTCTGTACATAGCATATATTAATATCCCTCCAGGTAAGGATGCAATTAGTACTGACAAAAGTGTTGCATTGACTATAACTGTATTAGTTCCAAGTTAATCACTGTAAGACACTTCATCACTGAGTGAACCTCAGCAAATGTGGGATTCAGACACCTATCAATCTAGTGACATAATTTCTGTCATACTTATCACTTAACACATTTAGACCAGCAAAATCTCTTGACACTCCAGCATTCTTGATTGGGCCTTTGTCAGCTGCCTAAAATGTGCACTTTGCTGATGTCATGACTTGCATAATAAGTGATCACTTTTCTATATTTGTCATTTGGAGATTAGTGAAGGTTCTAAAAGTTCTAAAATATCATACTTTGCAAAATTTGAAATATTTTGATGAAACCACTTTCAGCTTAACATTATGTGCAATGGTTGGTCTCCACTTAACAGTGCACCACTATTGGATGTGCAGTCAATTTCTTTAACTCAGTTTTCCTAACCCAAAATAAAAGCTTTCCATTGTTCAGAAAAAGGGCATTGGGGCCACAATTCTGCCTGGACCGCCACAGAAATGAAAATAAAAAACAATGTCTAAGCATTTATCATTTATGGGCTGTTTGTCATAAAGGCTGAATCTGATTCTTTTAATTCTTATCCTTACAATTAAAAAGACATATTATATGGCTCAACAAAAACAATGTGTTACCACCCCCCACAAAAAAATTCTGTCAGTGAATTAATCAACTTTTCCATCCAGTTCAGTGTCAAACAACCTCAATTTCTCTACAAAATGATTCACTTTTACTGCAGGTTTTGTCATTGATTTCCATGACTGCATTCAATAAATTATAGATCTTCCAACCGATACCTTTACCTCACAAAACTACTGTAATTCACATTCTTTTACTGTACGACGTACTGCTAGAAGTAATGTGTCTGTTAGATAAGGCTTACCTTGGTTAACAGCATCAAAAAATCTACCGTAAGGATTGTTAAAACTTATGACATCTGCTATTACCTTTGTTATAACCATTCCCATCAATATAACTAGCAAGAGGGCTGTGCGCTGTCATGTTGGAAAAAAGCAACCACTGTACTTTTTTACCAGGCTGGCTCCTTAGTTGTTCTAATTAACACCCATCTTCAACCATTTCTAACCTTTCAAAAATTACCAAAAAAATGCATCCACCACCAGCTTCTTGTTCACTTGATAAGCTCAAATATTATTTGCATTACACAAAATGGATTTAAGCCCAGTCATGCCACAGTCACTGCACTTTGTGATCTGTTAAGAGTATATTCAAGAGCTACTTGTTCATGGGAAATTCATTGGCGCTTTCTTGATCTTTTTAAATCTTTTAATACAGTTTCTCACACCAAGCTAATGGTACAGTTTCTCACACCAAGCTAATGGTAGTCTCAGAAAGTTACGGCTTAACTCTTTGTAAATTAAGATGCTTCTCAGACTATAAGCTCAACAGAACACAAACTGTAAAATATAATGATGCTATTTCCAACTAATTCAACAATGTAAGTTCACCAGGGTTTGGTGCATTGCTGTTTACCATTTTTATGAATTATATCACAAATCACTAGAAGGTTTCAAACTTAGTTAATATGTTAATGACTCCACTATTGCTTTGAGTGACAAGTAATCACAGCCCAGTACTATCAAACTTGAAGTTCGTTCCATTCATTACAGTTCTGACTGATCTATACTTCAGTCCTTTTGAGTGCCCTGACTCACAACTTGTTTCACTTGCCTTAGTTGCAAATGGACCTAAAATAAAACATTAACAATCTTGACTAAATCATTATAGTGCAGGATACTTCATGTAAGTTCCTTTGGCGCATTATTGATAATCATTTAAAATTTGACTTCCGAGTAAAGAGTGCCATCACTAAGATCCATGTAAAACTAGATAAACTTTACAAGGACAAAACTATCTGAACATATAGTGCCAGGTTACCCGGTGCAAACTCCAACTTACTTTCCACAGTAATATTCTTTTTCACAGTGGAATACACCACTACTTAACCTCTGCACACTGTGCTGGCTCAGTTTACTTATCATCTTTCTGTCATTCAGCTATGCTTTGCTCATAGTTATATATCATCAGATGTCTTGCATTAGCGCAAACTGTCTTTTGTAAGACCTTTTCCCTGAAATATGGGATCGTTAATCAGTTACATAGTGTCCATCTCTAAAGTGCACAATAAGTATGGGTACTCAAGGTTTCTTGATACAGGCAGAATATATCTGTATGTGTGTGCGTATATACATATATATATATATATATATATATATATATATAAAAACATTTTCATGACATTTTGATGTTTTCACTTATCAGCTATCCTTATTTACTGTTTTCTATGTTGCAATACTTAGTGCTTACATTTTGCTATGTATAGTGGTTGTTGTTTTTCATTGGCCCCAGTTATTTCCTATTATTCTTGTCTAAAGATTTCTTCTTTCAGGACTACAGAAAATGGGACCTCTGCTTGGACTACATAGTTAAAAAGAAAGAAATAATTAAATAAGATAGATATATAGAGAGAAAATTACTACTGCATTAGATATATATTTTTGTGGACCGTCTTGAAGAACGTCCATATCTTTTACTGAAGTAACTGCCCTACTCAGTCTTCAGTTATCAGTACATTTTATTTATCCAAAGCCCATTTTCAACATTTATGGACCGGAGTTCCGCTGTGGTGACCCCTAACCGGGAAAAGGTGAAAGACACAACATATCTGAAAAAGAAAAGTACAGAAAAGAAGTGCAGTGGGATTCATTTATGCCTACACTGAGTGTACACGTTTCTGAGTGAACAGACAACACAAGCATAACCCGTACCTTCTTCCTCCTAATTTTAGTTTCCCTGCTGATTTTCTTGCAGCCTCAAATATCGAAGGGAATTCATAAAGGTTACCAAAAAGTTTAAACTACATGACCACTTAGCGTAATCTTTGAGTGACTAGAAAGTACAAAAAATGTGGCAGGGATGCTCTTGAATAAAGATTGTCTACACTTAGTGTGTGTGCTAATGAATCTGGGTTGTGGTCTTAGTACAGAGCCTTGTGGGATGCCACTTGTAACCCCAGCTGAGATACACAAGTAACACTTCCCACCAAGACAATACAGTGGTGATGCAAGGTCTTGGACCCTGGGCCTCATACATACAAAGCATGAAGATACGTCTAGATGGAAAAAAGAGATAAAAACTATTTCTCTTCGGTAAAAAAACAACAAATCAAATATAATTATCCACAATTACTCACAGATGTGAAATTGGTGCTGTTAAATATTTAGATGAATCTATGATTCACTCACAGCAACAGCTCAGTGAACTGTTACACTGAAAAAAATATAAAAATAAATCTTACTAAGTGGTATCTAGTGAATTTTACTGAAACACACCAGAGGCCCTAATTAAACTTTATGAGACTAAGCCTGAAAACTGTGGGTTATATTAAGAACCTGAACACAGTAATTTATAATCATCTTTCTGCATTTACTCACAATATGTTAATTATCATTAAGAAGCATTGCAACACTACTGACCTAATTTTAATGGGGGGGGGGGGGGGCTGTTCATGCAGAGCTGAAAGTTGTGAACTTACTATAATATTAGATCTGGATGAGCAGGTCCATCCTTGTCAACAGTAGGAGCAGGGCCAGAAGACGTTAAGCAGCTTGGCATCTGGAACTTTTATAGGCTACTAGCCTCTCCCCTTTTATCCATAATGCTTTATGTTTTTGTTATACTGTGTAAGGAAGAAGAGGCAAACAGAATAACAATGAAGACGACTGGATCATATCAGCAATGAGGCAGGAGAAAAAGAAGGAAGGAATGTTGACAAGGATGGACCTGGCCATCTAGATCTAACATTTTAGTAGGCACATATCTTTCATATCTGGTATGAAGAGGTCCAGCATCACCATCAATGGGAGAGAATCTCATATGTATCCTGGGT
The DNA here is from genome assembly GCF_019279795.1 of Protopterus annectens. Taxonomy (NCBI): domain Eukaryota; kingdom Metazoa; phylum Chordata; order Ceratodontiformes; family Protopteridae; genus Protopterus; species Protopterus annectens. Next base: position 1,231,663,663 of record NC_056743.1, on the reverse strand, counting down.
GGTGACCTTCATGGGGATGTACCTGTAATAACTGTTGCTCCAAAGGAAGACAAAGAAATAAAGATCATTTTTAACTTAGTGTCTTCTGAAAGTATTCAGTGAAGTCTATGTAGCTGATGCACAAATACCATCTAAGGACGCAGTGCAGTAGAGTAGTTAGGATGGGATAAAGGTCAGTCTCCCTGGCCACATGGTGTTAAGGGGCATGATTGGGAGATGGCAATCAATTGGTAGTGCAATACTGGTAATCATTTCTGTACTGGCTTTTCTGAATGCCGGTACAGAAATGAATATACTACTTTTGTGGTCAGGACTGCACTACTGAAGCTCTTTGGTGATTTATGTGCATTATAAGTTGTAGCAAGCCACAAAGTGGTATATTACAGTTTTAAAAGTAGTTTTTTTTTGCTCAGAAACAGGACTTGTATGGCTTCTTACTTTTAGGACTGCTAGCCAGATAGGTTGGACCATTTTTTTTTTTTTTGCTCTTCAACTTACAGAACGGGGAATGGCACTGGGCACTGGATAAGCCTTGTTGACTGAGTTTAGGCATTAAAGGTAAATGTTTATTATATTTCTTAATTACCACATCTTCTTTTTTACATAATGTGCAATCCCCATGCATGGTGCACTTGTTATTTCAGCACTGACTGCTGATACAACCCATTTTATAGTTATATGTCTATGCAACATTAATAAACTAGCCTCATCCCAGATAATACATGTCTACATTTCACTTTCTATAACTTGCCATTGTTAAGCATGTAAATTCAAATATCACAAGTAGCTACTATATTTAGTTCTAATTTCAAGTTTGATTTAGCATTGGTCCTTAAAGAAAAACAGTTAAACACGCACGTGCACACACACACACACACACACACACACACACACACACACACACACACACACACACACACACACACACACACACACACTATTTACAACAAAATCTGGAACCCTTGGAATTAACTAATGACCATACTGTTTTATTTTCACTGTTTTAAAAATGTAACAATTTGACCAGTGATTTAATATCTTGTGTTGCAATCTACTTTATCGAACAGATATGCATCTTAAGAACTTTTTGCATGCCAGTGTCCTTTACAAGCTCAATTTCTATTACAGAATCCCATACAACCCCTTTGTTATACTATGCACATCTGTTTCTGATCTCTAATAGTTCTGACAAGGCACCAGAAGTAGATCTGGTCATTGCGGAAGTATTAAAGGCTGGAGGTGATATCCTGCATCACCGACTCCATGCACTGATTGAGTTGCTATGGGTTACAGAACAGATACCTTCCACATGGAAGAAGGCCATCATTGTACCCATCTACAAGAAGAGGGACAACAGGGAATGCAAGAACTATTGTGGCATCAGTCTGCTCTACATCATTGGCAAAGTCTTTATGAAGATCATACAATCCAGGCTGCAGAAACACTGTGAGCAAACCAGCAGGGAAGAACAGGCTAGATTCAGACCAAACAGAGGATGGTGTGATCAAATCTTTGCCATCCATCAGCTAATGAAGGAAACAATCCTGTGTGAGCAACATACAGTTATTGCCTTTATCAATTTCAAGTCCGCATTTGACTGTATCCACTGCCTGCCCTGTAGAAGATATTGGAGACCAAGCATGTGCCAAAGAAAATCATCACTCTTTCATACTTCGTACAATGGTTCATCCAGCCAGGTGTGCATTCGAAACAAGCTGTTTGAAGAGCTTATCATCCAGACTGGGGTCCATCTAGGTGATGTTGTTTCTCCATTGTTGTTCAACATAGTGGATGCCATCATGAGGAGAGTATTTGAGGGCAGGAACGGAGTCCAGTACAATGAATCCCATTCTATGACTGACCTGATGTTCACTGATGACAGCACCATTTTTGCATACAGTGCTGCTGAGGCCACAGATAACCTCTACGACATTGCCTACATTGCCCAATTGTATGGCCTATGGATAAACATGGGCAAAACCAGTGTGATGGCAAATGATGGGTCACAAGCTCCCTTCCACCTCAGAAGGTTTCAGATCAAACAAATACAATAATTCAAGTATCTGGGCTCGCTGGTCCAGGAGAAGTAGGTGGCATCAACAGCTGAAGTCCATAGCAGGCTTGGTTAAGCAACTGCAGCATTTGCCTTGCTCAAGTGGTATCTCTGGAAGAGGACAAACATCTCGATCACCACCAAGATTCATCTTTTCTGGGCACTAATCTTGCCAATTCTCTTTAATGAATTGGAAACATGGATCCTTCTCAAGCCAGACCTGAACAAGCTTGAGGTTTTCCAAATGCGATACCTGCATAGAATCTTTGGAATCTCCCTCATGACTGCATTAGAAATTAGAGCATCCAGACCAGATGTGATCAGCAGCCAATGATCAATGAACAGATCCAGAGGAGGAGGCTGTTCTGGTTTGGACATGTGTGCAGTATGGACACCCACTTTTTGCCATATCACAAATCTGCACCAAAGAAGATGTGGACTAAGCAGGATGAACAGGATCTGAGGAGCTGGGGATTCAACCTACAGGAGGCCAGAAACATTGCCATGGACTGAACAGCATGGAAAGGTGTTATGAAGGAAAATCTGGAATCAAGCGGCACCCAGAGCAGCATACTGACTATAGGGTTGACCACCTCTGCCAGCCACCAACCAGGGACAAAAGCAGAAGAAGAAGAATGGCCTTGTAACTGAAAGCCTCACAGATGCTGCACTGCCCATCTAGGTGTGCAGCCCCCAAGCAGTAAATGTATTTTGTATGCGCATTGAAGTTAGGCAACTTGTAGATGCAAGCCACACAGTTTTTAAACCGTGATTTTTTTTGGACATCTTGAAAATCTAGTTGGAAGGAAAAAATAGTAACCTGACAAAATATACCTCAAAAGGAATTATAACATTAGGTTGTGTTTAGACCACACAAAGACCACTACAGCACTCAGGTTTAACTGCAAATGAAATGAAATTGAATTGAATTTAGCTGCACATTAAAAAGAGATCAGGATTGCCTAATCATGCCCTCCCCAACAGTTTATGCCCAGGGCTGTTGCCCTTCTCACCCTGCCCTAGCTACACTACTGTTCAAAAACAATACCCTAGTCCATATACTGGATCATTATAAATATGTGGGTGACACAATTGATAATAAGCAAACTTTTTCAGAGTATGTCAACAACATAGTACATAATATTCACAAAGACTTGGAGGCTTTACGAAATACTGCCTAAGTACTACTACTACTACTACTACTACTACTACTACTACTACTACTACTACTACTACTACTACTACTACTACTGCTATTACTACTACTACTACTACTACTACTACTATTACTACTACTACTGTTACTACTACTACTACTAGTACTACTACTACTATTACTACTACTACTACTACAGTTACTACTACTACTATTACTACTACCACTACTACTACTATTAATAATAATAATAATAATAATAATAATAATAATAATAATAATAATAATAATAGTAGCAATATCAAGTACTGCCTAAGTCCATCTTCAAGAATAACCCTGCTCAATGCACTACTCATCTCAAAACTGCTCTCTGGTACTCTGTCCACTGGCATCCTGGACAAGACATGTTTCTACAAAACTGGAATCCCACTATTACAGAATTGTGAAATTTGCTGCACAGATTTTGGATAGTCTACGTACTTGTCAAATGCTACATAAATTATGTTGGATGTCACTGTCAAACAGAATAAACTACATCCATCTTACATTCACCCACAAACTATTATACAACTGCATATGCCCATCTCTATCTTCCTTTCTGTCCAGATACAAAGTGGACAGACCCCTAAGGTCTTCCCCTAAAAATCTTCTGGGTGTAAGGAGAACAGCCTCAAAAATAAGTGACTATGGTCCTAGCAATGTCTTAGGTGTACTGTGGAACTCACTTCCTCAAGACCTATGTGACATCAGTAACTGTTCACCCTTGAGAAACTCGTATAGGTCACAACTCAGTACGTCTCTATCATGCCCAAGATGTATCATCACCTAATAGCATGTCCTGCTTCCATATTGCTGACAGCCTAAGTTAGTGTTCGTGTTCCTTGACTCATGCAGTCATTTCTGGTCTGTATTTTTCCTCCCCTGTTAGAGTGCTCCGTTTCCTTCCCTAGTTCTGTGCTTCTTAATCCCTCTATATTTACCTTATCCTCACCTCACTCATCAGCTATTTCTAAACTTCTACAGGAGCACCCCCACTTACTTATATGCCTTTTGATTTCTGTCATTCATATATCGCAATAATCTATCTTATATATCACCAAAATTACTATTCATCTCCTTTTAACCCACTGTCAGTGCTACTCAAACAACTCTTCAACTTAAATACTCCCCTGTTTTTATATCCCAGCTCAATATCATATGCATCACTGTGATTTGTATAGTTATGTCCGCATGACATCTGCATTAGTACTTTTTATGTTCAACTGTTGTACATTGCTTTTTTTCCCCAAATGCAGCTTTGTACATTTACACAGTTTGTGTATCTTTCTAATGTTCCATTTGAAAATGGGTTCAACCCAAAAGAACCAAACCAATGAATAAAACATAAATCAGTCAATAAATAAATAAATAGATAAATATTCAGTGTAATTGCTTGTGGTGAAAGATTACTACCAAAAAGACAGCACATCCGGCGTGGGTTTTTGTAGAATACTATTGATAGCAAAGTATGCTGCTATCACTCATTCTTTACAAAACTTGAAAAAAAAGAAGTATTACTTAGGTTCAAAAAGCTACTTTACTAATAGAAACAAGTCCAGATTCTTATCAAATCACCCAGATCTAACTAAGAGCTCAGCTTGATCTCAAGGTTTGAAAACAATATCAAAGCATTATTTACATCCGAAAACTAAAATGTGGTGCCTGGCTCCATGGCACAAAGGGATGTAGCCCTTACAGTGACCCAGGTAACTAGACTTTGATTAGCATGACCATCAGTGTAGGAGCCAGGTTGGGGAGTATGAGTGAAGGAGTGTGGCTCACTCGCCTCTCCTGGGGGTGGGGGGTGGCTCTTGGCGAGCACATGAGGAACTGCATTTTCTCTGGTGAGACTAGGGAAACAACTTCTTCCTTTGCTTCAGTGGAAGGTTGTGGAGCTGCTTGCTGGCAATGTTCCTTAATGAGGTGATAAACAACTAGTATGGGCAGCCCACTTTGTGTTCCCCTTTGGGTTGGCAAGATAGGCACTCACGGTGAACATAAGGCTTAAGTGAAAAAACCCTTGAAGTACACTCAATAGCTGTCTGAATGACAGCCTCTCCTGCTCAACCCTTGCCCTGGTGGGCTGATTAGCTGGGAGGGGACTAATGGTTGACAGGCAGCTAGGGTAAAAAACAACCAAGGGGAAAATTGTAATATCAACATGTTATTAATAAACAATGATGTAATCACCAAGCTAGAAAACTGAGTGAATATGCTTGCAGAAAAAGATTGAGCATATTTCTTAATCAAAAATATATTTGAATGATATATAGACAAGAACGCACATCTCTTATGAAACTACAGTCCTGATAACTGCCACCACAACTAAAATTAAAAACTTGAAGTCCACGAGAGTCAGGCAACATATCCTGTGGTTTTATATAAAGAATCAAAAATAACCTAACTAAAACTATATTAATGATTTGAAAATGAAAGTCATGTACTTACCATAATGATAGATTCATGTTGCCTGCTTCCATCCTTCCCAACAGATGGATTATAGGTTTCCGACTAGGATCCAACTTCAGCCACTCTCAGACTTTGGATCCAAGGCTCAGGCTCCTCTCCTTACTCATAATTCCCCTCCTAGTAGCAAAATGCTTTACATCAAGTTTGTCCGTACCCTGTAATAAACCTGTTACACTTTTGCTACAGTAAACATATCACAAAAAGACAATAACTCCTCAACAGAGAGACTGCAGAGTACTTGACTAAGCCCATGGGACAATGAGTACAGTTACTCTAGAAACAATGAAATATGTCATATGGAAGGGGGAAGGAGGGAAGGAGGAAAGGTGAGGAAGGATGAAAGCAGACAAGGATCTATTGTTATGGCAAGTACAAAATTTTCATATCTGATGTAGTTTCTTCTGTCCTTTCCTCAGTGAATAGATGTTAGAAAAATATGTATTTGAACATATATAAAGTGCTAGTTAAAAAGCAAATAGCATATAATGCATTTTATTCTATTAATAATATGGCAATAAGAATGATTTTACATGTAATTGCTTGAAGCTTTGGAACTGCAGTGTATTTGAACTCTGACCCTGGCAGTAGCCAGCTCAGCAAGCTTATGTTTTTCACTAATGATTATCTGCTGGGTCAGTATAAAGCATTGAAAATCTTCTTCTCCTTCCTCTGGGACAATTGGCCTTGTAAATGTTACCAAGATAAGACACAGCTGTTGAGAAAATGTTGCAAGAAGAACAAAGAAGTGTATTACAAGACTGAACCAACTATTGTATTCAAGCAGGCCTGAAACCTTGAAGGAGTAACATTTACAGAAAGACATTATAACTGACCAGGTGCTTTGCAAGGCTGTATTATTCCCAAGGGAAAGCGTTTTTTAAAAATATAACATCAGCAATCTTTATGAATAGAATACTGTTAGTAAAAGTGATGTAGATGCCCTGTGACTAACCACGTCAGTAAGGTGGGCATAACCTGAATGTAAACACTATAAAATATTCTGTACTTCCTGCATCATGTCAGACAAAATTCTGTACTTGTATGGTTTTTTGCCTCCTGGTGTACACTAGTAAACTTTTGCATCTGAGCCTCCTGTGTTGTTATCTTTGTTTTTATTTAACAGTTTGGTCCTTCTTGAATCGGAAACCCTCAGACAGCTACAGATCAGAGTGTACCGGTGGTCGAACACTGCGCAGGAGAAGCTACCGAAACGGTTCTTCTTGAAACACAAAAGACCTCCGACTGAATTGTCATTTTGAGAGGCTGGCCACTTTCTGATCTGCGGCCGAAGAGCGGTCTCGAACTGGTCGACTCAGGAGGCTCAGGTAGGAAGATATTTGCCTTTTTTCTGTTTTAGATCAGGGACTAGGTTGCAGTAAATACTATTGTCAGGAGATTTGTTATACAGATCAGGGACAAAAGGAAATTACTGTATATTTTGTCAGAGATCAGGGAAACAGAATAAGGTAGGCAGTCATTCTAGATAAACTGTATAAGGAACTGAAATACCACGTGGTGAAAAGGGTTACGTAACATTTTCTTTTAATATGGGAAATCAGTGCACTAAAACATTGCGAGATCCGGCCCTAACTGAAGACGCAAAATATATGCAATTACAACGGGCTGATAATGTTAGGTATTATACAAAATGGGTTAATAAATACGGATTCGATGGTAAATTGGATAAAATTTCATTAGTTATACTCTTAAAACAACTTAAATCTGACGCAGAAGGTCAGGCAAAAAAACAACAACGATTAGGCATTCCTCAGGCACACAGGTGGATTGAGGAAGTAAACCGAAGGGAACAAAAAACTAAAAACGCTAAGACGTTATTTTTAGATAAAGAGGATAATAATATAGTAATAGCGACGGCTCCTCCTCCCCCGCCCCCTCCGATGCCTTTTTCAGGATATGAAGCAGGAGGACAAGCTGGTCCACCTCCACATTATCCTGATGTCACAACAACACTAAAACCATTTGTTAGAGATCCTATTGAAACTAGGTCCCGAACACGTAAAACACTTGGGGACACAGACTTGTATCAAATAGGGAAAAACACACTAGAGGAAAATGAGGAAGAAATCTGTCCACTAATCGAGGTACCAAATCCTCAGGCAGGACAGGAAGGGCAGGACCCAACTCTTCTAGTGTACAGACCATGGACACCGGAAGATATTCGGAAAGCTACAGAGGGAATCCCCCATCCAAAAGTTAATTACACAAAGTTTTTACAAGATTTACAAGGTATGAGACTAAGTTACCACTTGAATGGGGAAGAAGTGGAAAAGGTAGTTAGACAAATTGTGGGTCCAGACTGGCACATGATTTGTGGCACCTGGAATCCTCGTAATGCAGAGCTTAAACCACTCCCACATAGTGACGCAGAACTAGACAACAGAGTAAAAGGTCTTACAGACCGAATTTCGAAAAATGGAAACCTAGAGCAGATTGGACTTGCATTAACCAATGCATACAACAAGAGAATGAAACTGTAGATGGGTATTATGGTAGATTATTGGAATGTTTCAATAACCATAGTGGTATGGCTATTCCTGAAAATCAGACACATGATACCTCGTATGAACAGCAACTGAAAAATGCGTTTTTGAAAGGTTGCATTGCACCTATCAGTAGCTTCATTACGAAGCATATGATAGATCATCGAACAAGTAGGCTACAAGCCTTACTTGAATATGCCAGACATGCTGAAAGACACTTTAATAGTAAAAAGAAAAAGAAGACACAAGTCTTCACTGCTGAAGATGGAGCTGAGGTCTTTGTAGTACAGTCAGGTAAAAAGGGTAAGAAAAATTCCCAGGGAAACAGACAATCTGACAAACGGTCAGAAGACTTTGAAGAGAGAAAAAAGAAAGGTGAGTGCTTTAAGTGCGGGAAGAAAGGACATTTAGCAAGGGATTGCAGGCTAAATAAAAAGGTGACTACAGAAAGCAAGGATGATGAGGACTGACTATATGATAGTGATGAAAGTCAGAAATCATCAGGAAAAGCTAACAAACAAAGAACAAATGTAAATATAGTAGAAGGAACAGAGGAAGTGCAAGTAGATATAGAGGATGAAGAAAGTGAAATTCTAGATTTGGCATTACTAAGCTTGGAGCTTTATCTGGCAGACACGAAACCGGAAGTTACACTTCTGGTGGAGGGGAGGGAAGTAAAATTCCTGTGTGACTCAGGAGCATCACGGACTTTGATACACCCCTCCAAGTTACCAGAAGACTCCGAATCACCTGATTATATATTAGTAAAGGCGGCAAACGGACAGCTATACAGGGAGCCACTCTCCCATGATATAGCAATAACTGACCCTGTTTCAGGTGTGACTCAGAAAAGTAAAATCGTAGTTTCTGCAAAATGTCTAGTAAATCTACTGGGAAGAGATCTTATGCAGATATTTGGCATAGAGGTAGTTCCCACCATGCAGGGTATGGAGGCACAAAGGCAAATGGATACTTTTGTGGTGCGACCGGAGGGTGAGACTTTTTACTGGTACAGCCAGGACTTAGTTACGACTGGTCCAGGGGCAGTAACTGAGGAACTGATGAACGTAGCCATCAGTAAGGCCCCCTCCCTTGACACTGACCGACAGCATTTGTTACACTGTACTCTATACTACTGTAGCATACCAGGACCTGATAAAGAATATGAGCAAGAGTTATTTAAAAATCCTGCTAACAGATTAGTATTACGAACCTTGTATTGGGATACTGAGGAAAACAGTGTGGTAAGCTGTTCATTACCTCAGGAATTCATAGCACTGTACAAATCTAATCGACTGCCGCATGTCAGCTTAACGAAAAATAAGAATATGAAATGGGCAGATTTAGGAGAAAAAGTAACAAGGTGGGAAAAACAAACTGATTCAGAATTATCAGAGCAGGGAATACAAAAACAGAAATTAAATTGGCTAACACAGACACATCCAGCCGTACACTTACAAACCAGTGAGGACAGCTGATTAGCATTCTTATTAGAAGAAGAAGAAAAAGCCTTGTGTGATATACCAAAGACTCTTTGGTCAGCAGGCAAGTCAGATGTAGGACTTATTCGAACAGCAGGACCAGTTACTATTACGCCAAAATCAGCATTTAGACCACAAAAAAGACAATACCCCTTGAGGAAAGATGCAGAACAAGGAATCAAGCCTATAATAGCAGCATTACTCAAGGAAGGAGTACTGGTAGAATCTCTTGATTCACCATGTAATACCCCTCTGTTTCCTGTTAAAAAAGCAAATGGGGAATGGCAGATGGTACAGGATTTACAAGCTGTAAACAATGCAATAATACCTAGAGCACCTACGGTGCCAGATCCACACACCTTGTTGAATGATTTGAAGCCGCAACAAAAATATTTCACTGTAGTAGATATAAGCAATGCTTTCTTTTCAATACCTATACATCCTGATAGCCAGTATTGGTTTGCATTTACATTTCAGGGTAAAAGGTATACCTATACTCGGCTACCACAGGGATATTGTGAGAGTCCAACAATATTTGCACAAGAAATGGCTAGCAACCTGGCAGGGTTTATCCCACCAGGAGGTAGTCAGATTCTGCTTTATGTGGATGACATTTTGCTAGCAGCCCCCACCCAGCATCAATGCAGGGAGGATATGATAGCATTATTGAAATTTTTAGCAGCACAAGGACACAAAGTAAACAAAAGTAAGTTACAACTTTGGAAAAAACAAGTCAGATACCTAGGATATGTAATATCCAATGAAGGTAGAATATTAGACAAAGACAGAAAAACAGCAATTTTACGGGCACCTAAACCAGCGACCAAGAAGGAAATTATGTCCTTCTTGGGAACGACTAATTTTTGTCGAAGCTGGATATCAAACTATGCTTTAGAATCTGCTCCACTGGCTGATTTGATATATAAAACACCAATGGCAGCACAAGATATATTACAATGGACACCCGAAGCAGAAACAGCTTTCTGCAGACTAAAACAATTGATAGCTTCTTCATTAATTTTAGGACTTCTGAATTACCACAAAAGATTCTTTTAGACCGTAGATTGTAAACAGGGATATATGACGTCAGTTCTGATGCAACAGCATGGGGATAAGCAATGCCCCATAGCTTACTATTCATCACAGTTAGACCCAGTGGCACGGTCGTTGCCTCACTGTGTGCAAGCAGTGGTCGCAGCTGCAATGGCAGTACAGGCTTCAGCCTCAGTGGTGTTATTCCACCCTCTCACATTGAGAGTGCCTCATGCAGTCGCAATAATTTTACTGCAAGAAAAAATAGCATATCTATCTCCTGCTAGACATCTTTCATGTATGACCATACTGCTGAGCCAACCTCATATGGTAATTGAACGTTGTACAACATTAAACCCGTCAACGTTACTTCCAACTCCTGTGGATGGCACTCCGCACAGCTGCCTGCAGGAAATTGAGCAAATAACTTTGCCCAGACAAGATCTCACTGATATGCCCTTGGACGATGCCGAGGTGACATTTTACGTGGATGGCTCATGCAGAAGGGGTCCTACAGGGAAAAATCTAGTAGGGTATGCAGTGGTTACAGATACAGAGATTTTAGAAGCCAAACCTTTACAGCACAACCTATCTGCTCAAGCAGCAGAACTGATAGCCTTAACACGGGCTTGCACTCTAGCGAAAGATAAATGTGTGAACATATATACTGACAGTCAGTATGCTTTCTCTACAGTGCATGTTTTTGTGCAACAATGGAAAAATAGGGGAATGATAACATCTAATGGCAAACCGATTAATCATGCGCAACTTATTTTGAACTTATTAGATTCTATTCAGTTACCTACTAAAGTAGCTATTTGTAAATGTTTAGCTCATACAAAACAACAGGATAGAATTTCAAAAGGAAATGCAAAAGCTGATGCAGCTGCAAAGCAAGCAGCCTCATACTCAGAAACTTTACTTTTAACCGAGGAATTACAACCCTCTGAGATTTTAGATCTAGAAATGCTAAAAACAATGCAGACACTAACTACGAAAGCAGAGAAACAAAAATGGGAGAAAGGAGGTGCAATCCTCAAAAATGGACTGTATGTCTCCAAAGAGAAAAAAACAATATTACCGTCTAATTTATTTAGATATGCAGCTTTGTTGAGCCATGGGCAGTGCCATGTCTCCACAGGGGGGATGGTACAGTTAGTAAATCGAATATTCCAAACATACGGATTCATAAATTATACCAAAAAATTTTGTGCAGCATGCCATATTTGTAACAAACATCATGCACAAGGGGCATTCAAACCCAAGCAAGGAAGTTTTCCTACACCACCATATCCGTTCCACACTATTTGTATGGATTTCATAGAGTTGAATAAATGTGAAGGGAAAAAATACTGTTTAGTAATTACAGATATGTTTTCCAAATGGGTAGAAGCCTTTCCAACTAAAAATCCGGATGCAGCAACCGTGGCAAAAGCCCTAGTAAAAGAAATAATTCCTAGATTTGGCATACCGGAAAGGATTTATAGTGACAATGGGACACATTTTGTTAATCAGACGATTCACCAGCTTGGGAGATTCTTTGGAATCTCCTTAAAGAATCATTGTGCTTACCACCCACAGTCTGCAGGACTGGTGGAAAAGTACAATGGAATTCTAAAAAACAAATTGAGGAAGCTAGTGAGTGAGACACAGAAAAACTGGATTTGCTGTCTGCCCTTGGCACTGCTGAACATGAGAACAGTTCCAAAAGTAAAGGGTTTGACTCCCTTTGAAATGATATTTGGAAGGGCATACTACGTGCCGCAGTGGAAAGCTCTCATGCCTGCAGAACTAGAGGCTGACAGCTCATTAGCTAACTACATGAGAAAACTGTTAACAAATAAGACTGTTTTGCAGTTGAACTCTTTTTCAGATAAAAAACAGACCAGACCGTTGGAAGCAGTGCTGACTCTGGGGTCCTGGGTGTGGTTGAAGGTTATGAAGAGGAAGAATTGGGCGAGTCCAAAGTGGGAAGGACTGTACCAGGTACTGTTGGTGACGCCTACTGCAGTCAAAGTTGCTGAGAGGACGTCCTGGGTCCATCTGATGCACTGTAAACCGGTAAAGAATTTTCAACTTGATAAACATTTTGTGACTGATACACAACAAAGGCAGGATGGCCAAGAGCAAAACGAGTAAAAATACAGATCAACCCCAAAGATGTTGTTTAATCATCTTGTTGACTATGCATTTATTGACTATGATTGTGATGACCTTCCTTTTGTTGTGGTTTTTCCTACATGTAACCACACAAGTGAAAGTGGAGAGACGTGATGAACTGCCTATAGACTGGCATCCGAACTTTAACACATACCTAGCTATGAAGCGTGTATATGTAGAGACTATGAACATTTCAAATTGCTGGGTTTGTACTGCTATACCAACAGCATATGGAGGACTGTTAATATCCGCTGTCCCCTTGGGGATAAATGAGACTTGGGAGAATTTGCTTTTTGATACAGGATCTGTAAGATCACAAGACAAAATTGCATTGTATTTGCCTATTACACAGAGGGGAATTGTATGTTTTTATAAGAATGATACACTTCAAGTGGGTTGGAGTAACTGTAATATAACCATATCTTATAAATGCTACATTAAAGTTAAAGATAGAGGCACTGTTTGTAATACGAATTATGATTCATATTTGAGTTTAATGAAAACAACATTAAGTGATGTGCAGAGAAATCCTGTTTTACATAAACAACTGTCTATTATAGACAAGAAAATGTTTCATTCAGAATTAACCCGCATCAGTACTAAAGTAGAAAACTGTTATTTTGTTTGTGGGAAAAAGGCATACAAATGGCTACCTGAGAATTGGTCCGGCAGTTGTTTTTTGGGTTATCTGGTTCCGGCCATAAGACATACTGCGGAATTACCTCTAGGTAAGATACGAAATGTGAGAGATGCAGCCCGGAAACCTGAAGGTCCAATCAGAAAACCTGTAAATCCAGTGGGACAAATCGAAGCTGGTTGGAAAGACCATCATTCCATAAAAAAACAAAGAAAAATTGACTCATATGGACTTGAGTGACAGTGTAATATCCTGGGCTGGAATACTTCCAGCATATGGAGCAGTCAAATCGATCTGGGAGCTGAGAAAGCTGTCGAAACTTCTCGAAGTAATGAGTAATGCAACTTTTTCTGCTCTCAAACTAGTGACTGATGAACTGAATGCAATGAGAACTGTTGTGCTACAAAATCGAATGGCTCTTGACTTCACCCTAGCGGCGAGAGGTGGTACGTGCGCGCTTATCAAAGAAGAATGCTGTGCGTTTATACCAGACAATCGACATGAAATTAATGACCACCTAGAGGTAATACAGCAGGTATCGGCCATGACTGAACCAGGCCCAAACCCACTGACGAACTTTTTCCAGAGTCTGTTTGGTGGGTGGGGTTCTATCCTAATGAACATCTTGATTGCTATTTGTGTGGGTCTGCTCCTATTAGGAGCATGTGTCTGTTGTGGGATTCCCTGCATGAAAAGATTAATCAAAGATTTTATTGATGTATCTGTAACTGAAACTTTGTACCAAGACATTGAGTTAGAAAAATTAATTTCAGATGAAATTCTTTCCGAAGTATAAACTAAATGACTTACCTGATTGAAAGTCCTTAAAGGAGAAGGCCAGGGGATGAAATGACATTGTTTATATTTCAGAATAGAATAAAAGTATTAAAAGGGAGGAAAATGTTAGAAAAATATGTATTTGAACATATATAAAGTGCTAGTTAAAAAGCAAATAGTATATAATGCATTTTATTCTATTAATAATATGGCAATAAGAATGATTTTACATGTAATTGCTTGAAGCTTTGGAACTGCAGTGTATTTGAACTCTGACCCTGGCAGTAGCCAGCTCAGCAAGCTTATGTTTTTCACTAATGATTATCTGCTGGGTCAGTATAAAGCATTGAAAATCTTCTTCTCCTTCCTCTGGGACAATTGGCCTTGTAAATGTTTCCAAGATAAGACACAGCTGTTGAGAAAATGTTGCAAGAAGAACAAAGAAGTGTATTACAAGACTGAACCAACTATTGTATTCGAGCAGGCCTGAAACCTTGAAGGAGTAACATTTACAGAAAGACATTATAACTGACCAGGTGCTTTGCAAGGCTGTATTATTCCCAAGGGAAAGCTTTTTTTAAAAATATAACATCAGCAATCTTTATGAATAGAATACTGTTAGTAAAAGTGATGTAGATGCCCTGTAACTAACCACGTCAGTAAGGTGGGCATAACCTGAATGTAAACACTATAAAATATTCTGTACTTCCTGCATCATGTCAGACAAAATTCTGTACTTGTATGTTTTTTTGCCTCCTGGTGTACACTAGTAAACTTTTGCATCTGAGCCTCCTGTGTTGTTATCTTTGTTTTTATTTAACAATAGAGCAGAGTCTCTAGCTACCATAAAGCTTGTCTCTTGGAAGGATATTCTGAAGGATAGTTGAACCAAATGAAGCTCAGGACCTGAACTGTAAATCCAATTTGTAGTGAGATATGAAAGTACGGACATGACCATGTAGCTGCAATACAGATGCCATCAATTGGTACTTTGGAAAAAAGGCAGTGGAAGTAGCAACTGACCTAGGAGAGCCTTAGGAGACCCAGGCAAAGGCAATCATTACATGGGAAATACAGTCAGATAGCCAGTGAGTCAGTTAACTTGGACACACCTTTATCCAGTTTTGTTGAATGAAAGGACACAAACAACTGGTCAGTATTTCTGACATTCTTAGTACAATGCAAATAAACCCTAATTTGAAGATGGACATCCAGAAAATGAAGCATGTACTTCCCTTTATTGGAAAAACAGATAAAGAATACAGGGAGGTTGACAGAGTGGTTGAATAATGATTTAGAAGATACCTTAGGGAGGAAGGATAGATTTGTTCTCAAAGTCACTCTATCCTTGTGGAAAACCAAATAATTAGCTTTATAGGAAAGGGTGTGAAGTTCCAATACTCTTTTGTGCGGACGTAACTGTCACTAAAACAGGGTTTTTCAGGGAATGTATTTCAAATCTGCTGTGGCTGCAGGTCCAAAAAGAGTTCTCGTCAAAACCTCCAGATGAATGATAATATCCCAAGGAGGAACAGGATCTCTAAGGAGAAATCTTAGCAGGAAGGTGACCCTTAAGAAAGCCTTAGACCACTTCAAGGAAGCAATGAGCAATTGTTTTTCTCCAATGTGGAAACTGGTGATCTCTGCCAAATGGACTTTGTGTAAGTAGAATAATTATATCAGAAGGAGGAAAAGGATCTCTAAGGAGAGGCCATAGCATGAAGGTGACCTTTAAGAAGGCCCTAGACCACTTCAAGGAATTAATGGGCAATTGTTTTTCTTCAGCATGGAAATTGGTGATATCTGCCAAATGGACTTTGAGTATAAGTAGAATAATTAGAACCATTATGAAAAAGTGAGGCCAAAAAGTCTAAGATAGCTGGGAGAGGAGTTGACAAGGGATCTATATTCTGACTAGAAGCCCAACTCAAAAAATATTTTCCATTTGGTTTTGTAAATCTTCCTGGATGAAGGCTTCTGTGAGGAAGTCAGAATATGTATGCCTTGGGATGAAAGCCTGGACTCTCTAATTATCATTGGAACTGGAAAAATCATGTGGTCAGCTTGAGGGGTTCTATGTCCAGGTGAGGCCTCCCAGAGGTGGGAGAGAAAGAAGCTCTGAAGCAGGGTCCAGCACCTTTGGAGGGTGAATCAGATGAGACCAGAGGAAGGGAAACCACATCTGTCAAGGCTGGAAGGGAACACTGAGGATCACTGTAGCCTTTCTCCACACTGCCTTCTGCAGAAACTTTGGGATGAGAGGCATGGGCAGATAGGCATAAAGGAGACTTGGGGGGGCTAAGTGTGGTTGAGAAAGGGAATTCTATAACCTCTGATTATGATCCTCTCCACCAATACATATTGAGTGGTGGACACCCAGGCTATGGGATGCAGGGATAAGCTCCCCCCAACTGCCTCTAAAGTGCAGCAATTTGTCAACTGTTCAGGAGTAGTGAGAAGGCCTAACAGAGAAAGGACCTTGAAAGCCTTGATTCTGCAGCCCATTACTGCCATGGGGAGCTTTTCCCTCTGCTCTGGGGGCAGTCAATCATTACAAGCATCCTGTGAAACATCCCAGATTTGCAGAACCACAGTTTTTCCCCCTCAATTCTGTTTTTAAGAAGGTCTGCCGGGGGGGAGTGGGGGAGGGGCAAAAAACATATCCCAACAGCAGACAAGGTTTTGTCCTCCTGCTTGCTTTTGGGAAGTGTCTCTTTAACCAAAGGTCCAAAAAGGGTGGACCCATCATAGGAAGCATTAATAAAGGACATTTTAATTGTTCAGTGAAGTCACGAAGATGCATCCAGACATGCAGTCTGACAGCTAGATTGGTGTCTGCTGCTCTCGACGTGCATCTGACATGAGGTACATTGACATGTTTGACAAGGTCTGAATGGTGGCCAACTGCATGTCAACAGCTTTCTTCTCATCCACAGATAAAGACCTAGACAGGGATTTGGATAGTTCCTTAGTCAAATCCCCTTGGAAACATGTTACATGATCCAGATGATTCAGAACTCTGATAGTAAAGGTCACTGAGACATATACCCACTTTTCATCCCCCTAACAGGGAGAGTCTAGGGTATGGAACAGGTTTGGTAAATTCAGTTCTTCTCAGCATGCTCCTTCTTGGTGGCTGATGACACCACCATGGAATCCACTGTCGGACCATTGCATCAAAAGGAATGGTCTTTGGGGAAAATTAATATCTTGCCCAGCTTCTGGGGGGGTGGGCTCAATATATATATATAGTTCCTTTCATGCTCACTTAGAAACCAGATCAACCAATTTGTCAATGGGAGGAACAACCTAAGAGATAGATGGGCCATCCCCAAAGGCCTCAAGGAATACTGATTTCCCCCATATAGGGGTTTTTGGTTAATGACCCCCCCCCCCTTAGCAGAGATGTTCCAGAATCTCACGGAGGGAGACATCTTTGATGGGGAGATCAGGAAAACCCCTTCCTTTCACTGAAATCAGTATCCTCTGTCAGAAACTCCTGTGGGGAGTCTATGTCCCTCCTCTTGCACACAGGCTTCTGGTAACCTTCTCCAGTGGGATGGTCTTGAGAGGACTCTGAAGCCAGTTGGGAGTCCATTATGTGCACTATCTTGAAACTCTGAGAGGCTGTCTGTCTTGACATAACAGAATGTGGGGGGACAAGGGCCCAAAGAGTTTCATCGGGGCAAAGGCAGATCCAAGCAGAGAAAAGAAGCCTGCTTTCTCATCTTGTAAAGGCCTCAAAAGCCAAAGCCAAAAAAGGCACATATGCCATCTCAGTAGGATCCAAGGACTCTAACACAGACTGGCCTTGATGATCCATCCGACTTGGCTCCAAGGTCAAAGCTGGTGCTGGCACTGGGCTATCTAGCACCAGTGTACTGAGTGGGGGAGGTGTCTCCGCCAAGTTCAGTGTCAAACATGACCCCCATGGCACCAGACTCAACACCATAGCTCAGAGATCCATTGATGTCTGAGGCACTCAGAGTCAAATGTATCAGACACATGATCAGATTTGATGAGGACCAAGCATTCAGATCCAACACAGACAAACCCCGGGAAGCTTTCAGATCCAGGATCCTTCAGTCCAAAGGTCAGATAAGGGAAGCAGCTATATCCTGATGAGGAAATGGAAGAGTCCAACACAGGTCTGAGCCAGGAGAACCCCCAGCTGGATCTGGGTACTAAGGGACTTCCTCATCATTCTGTCAACATCTGCCTTAGATAGGCTTCTGGACGACTGCACTGATCTCAGGGATGAAGCTATGGATGGGGGTCTAGAGGTCCTATGAAAGTATCTTTCTTACAGGACAGGTGAATGGAGTCTGTGAGATAACATTGCCAGTGAGAACTGTGGTTATGAGAGATGAGGACTATGGGATCTGATTGTAGCAGGTTCCAAAGCCAAAGCAGAGATTGAAGGCTTCTGTAATTTTGGTGCCAGGCCTCAGGGACCCAAACAATCTAGAGAACGTGTCTTAGGCTTCTTTTGCCTTTCCTTATCCTTGTCCTTAGATTTTTCAGAACTCTTCTTACCCCTACTCCTACTCTTAAAAGCAGGGGAAGATGAAGAAGAAGAAGAATATGGAAGGGGAACCTCTCCCACTTTGGCAGGGAAAAGTCCCTTAAGTACCAGCTTGTTTTTTCTCTCAGTTAGTGCTCCAGTATCAAAAGCAGTACAAACTCAACATTCGTCATCTAAGTGGGAGGTTCCTAAGCAATAAATGCATTTAGCATGAGCATCTAAATTAGGAATTTTGTGGCCACAAACCACACACACTTCTTTAATCCAGAGGGTTTCTCCATCATCATAGCAGTCACTACACCTACAACAACAGCAACAACAAGAAAAAACAGTAACAGCAATAAAGTTCTACTACAGTATGGTTCAAAGGAAGAGCCCAAAAAAGTGCCAAAATGGTGAAGACAAAAATGTATATATATATATATATATATATATGTATATATATATATATATATATATATATATATATACACACACACACACACACACACACACACACACACACACACACACACACACACACACACACACACACACACACACACATACACACACACACACACACACACACACACATATATATATATATATATATATATATATATATATATGTATATATAGAGTAGAAGAGGAGGACGATAGATGGAGAAAAGTCTGACTGAAATAATTCACTAGGTAAATGTCCCTAAGGGAAAGAGAGAGAAAAATGCCAAGATATCAAACTTAGCTGTCACCCAAGTGCTGAACCAAAAGATCATGTCCGAAGCAAATGAGTAGCAAACAAGATCTGAGGTATTTTGGTACTAGCAGGGAAATTATGGGTAAGGGGAGGAGTCTGTGCTTTGAATCTAAAGCCTGAGAGTGGTCAATGTCGGATCCTAGTCAGATCTAGTAACCCATCAGTCGAGGAATGGATGAAAGAGACATCATCAGCTCAAACTATTAGTACACAACACATCCATAACATATGGCAAGAGACTGCATTTGTACCAGTTGAGCCCAAACAACTTCGGATTGTCCAGTCTTCTCTGAAAAATCATACACAGAGTCTATATGGAGCATATCCAAAATTATATGGTGTACCCACTTCTGTTAGATATGGAACAGTATGTTTCATTAAGGGGACAGCTTGCTTTTTGAATCTTGCAACATTCTTTGAAGAGGTAACAGCAGCACTTGAAGAAAGATTGCTTATCATCGTCTTGTTAAGGTATTCAGCTCTATTCTACATACAGGAAATAGCTAAATTAAAAGAAGTAAAAATTAATCCATATTTATTTCAGTGAAAAAAAAACACTGGACTAAACAACAGAACACAACGTATCAGGGTGGGGTTTTACTGAGTCTTCTGTATGGGGTTAACAGTAATATCCTGGCTATCTAAGCAGTTTACTGGGCCATATTTTTTTGGAGTATTTTGTCTTAGATATAAACATGGGAATTCACTCTGGATAACGTAATATGTTAATGAATACAATCAAGTTAGCATACTTTTTCAATAGAAGACACCAAGTTCTCAAAGGTGATCTACAAAAATACACCAGGTACATTAATAATGATGACATCTTTAATATTAGCAAATGTAACATCATAAGAGTTTGCAAAAAGGTCATAAATTATGATTAGAAAATAAATGGTCTGAATCATAAAAAATGACACCACCACTAAAGATCCAGGGACAATAGTAACCAACAATTTACACTTTGACCAGCATGCATTAACCTAAGTAAAAAAAAAATTCTGTAGTCATTGTAATTGTAAAAGGCATGTGAAATCATTGCACTACTATATACCTCACTTATTTGATAATTATTAAGTGTAATGCTTCAGTTTGTAACATTAAACAAGCTACAAGAGAGAACTTGAAAATGCATAACAATTCATTTCTATGAAAAATAAAATCCACAAAAAGCTTCTTGGAGTGTAAAACCAAAAATGTATGAAAAACACCATGGATACAAAAGATAAAATAAATAAATTTATTAAGAGTTTTTGCCGTGGAAATGTCTTCATCAGAATAAAGCTACTTAAAACAACTTCTTTTAAATCAAAAAACTAGTCACCTGATCAATTAGCAACCAAAACCTCTCCAATTATAAACATCTCTTAGGATTCCTGTCTCTTTTAAGCACACACCTATAATTAATAGCTCCATTAAGATCAGCAGCAACATTAGCATTCAATAAAAAAAGAAGTTATGTACTCACCGTGACGTTCCATCTGTGTTGTCCATTTTCATTCTTCCTCAACATATGAGTTTGGATCCGATCCTCGGATAAAACTCAGCCACTGTTCTACAGCTCATGGAAATCACAAACTCTTGAGCTCCTCCCTTACTCATAATGCTGTAGTTCCCCACCTTCCCCAGATCTTGTTTGCAGCCCTCTAAGGTACAATATAGATATATGCATATACTATGGAAAATCACTTTTTGGAGCTCAAAGAAAGGAAACTTAGTTCCTGAGTACTCTCATGCTATTCCAGAAGTCATCAAAGAAACATGGATGTGGGTGGAGGGCTGAGGAAAAATGATAATGGACAACACAGATGGAATGTTGTGATCAGTGTGTATATTGAACCTTGTCAATCACTGTAGCTAGACAGTACGTTCATAGGTTCATAGGTGTGTGCTAGGCTAATGGCCCTGGAGCCTTTACAAGCCAACTTTCTGTTAACCATCCACTCGTCAAAATTTCTGTTGAAGAGGGCCAGCTAGGTGCTCTGCTTGCCATGAATAGGAAGCTTATTCCAGAGTATGGGCAGTCTTTGGGAGATGAACCTGTCCCTCTAGCATGTTCTGTTAATTGTAGTAATGAGGTTGTGATCTCTGGAGTGTGTGGCATGGGGGGAATTGAGATTTCCTTAGGTGTAACATTTCACATAGGGCTGGGTCGACATGGCTCTCTCTAAGTAGATGATAAGAGACTGAGAACAGCTGGAGTTTTTTGAGTCTGTCCATGTAAGACATGTGTTTAAGGCCTAGAATCCTTTTTGTGAGGTACTTGTGTGGCCTCTCCAGCTGTTGTAGGTGTCTGGTCAGGTACATGCCAAACGGGGCATTATATTTGATGATTGGTCTAATAATAATTTCTAGGGATGAGTAGAGAGGGATGATTACCTCTTTCTTCCTGGATGCAAAACCTTTGGTTATAAGATGTTGCCACGTAGAAGGACTTTCTGACCACAGTGACAATGTGGTGGTCGAAGGTGAGGTGGCTGTCGACCTGGGTGTCCAGATCTCTTGTAGCCCCTTCAGTGTTCAGTGGGCTTCCATCAATGTGGTAATTCATGGGAACTGAGTTTCTTCTAAAGGGGTGATAATGCATTGTTTGGCGATAAGCTTCAGGCCATGGTTCCAACACCAGTCATTGGTCTCAGAGAGGCCCTTTTGCAGGATGTCTGGATCACTTGGGGAGTTGATAATGAATCCTACCTTGCAGTCTTCAGTGAACTTGGTCAGCCAAAGTCCTTCTATGTTGGCCTGGACTTCTGATAAGTAGATACCAAATAGGAGAGGACCCAGAACCGAGCCCTGTGGGACTCCACTCATGACTGGTCGACAGCCTGACTTGGAATCTGCAACTTTCACTCTGTGGGCCCTATCTGTGAGCCAGTTTGCAACCTACCTAGTGATGTAAGGATTGATGCATAATTTGCTGAATTAATCAATGATACCTGAGTGGGGAATGGTATCAAAGGCCTTGGTCAGGTCAAGGTAGGCTTTATGCACTGCCTTACCATCATCCACAGCCTTGGTGACTGCCTCGAAGAAGTCAACCAGATTCAGCAGGCAGGATCTCCCCTTGACAAAGCCAAACTGTGTGGGGTCAAGAGTTTGGAGATTGTCTATATCTTTGTTAAGCAGGTCCATGATGATGCGCTCCATAGCTTTGCATACCAGATTCGTCAGGCTAATGGGGCGATAGTTCCCAGGGTCTGTAGTTGCTCCCCCTTTATGGAACGGGATGACTGTAGCAGTGCGCCATTTGTTAGGGACACAGCCTGAGGTAAGGCTGTGATTGAACAGGGCACACAGATGTGGTGCCAGTTCATTTTGTAGCTCATGTAGGATGCAGCCAGGGATATTATCAGGTCCCATGGACGCTGTATTCTTGGTTTTGGACAATGCAACTTTTACCTGTGCTGCAGAAGTGGTGGGTACCAAGCTTTCTTCTAGTATTGTGATAGGGCCCTGGGGGGAGGGAAAGGGGTAAAGTTGGCAGTGAATCTGTAGGCCAGTATGTTGGCTATATCTGTTGGCTCAGTATAGGAGGTGCCATTGTGCAATACCTCAGAGCAAATCTGGGTATTGCCTTTGAGGTTTTTGATATAGCTATAGAAGGCTTTGTGTTTTTTTTTGGTCTTAACCACAATTCTACTTCAAAGCTGGCTTTAGAGGATTTGATAAGGGATCTCACCTTTTTGTTGAGACTGATAAGGGAGGTTTTCCAGTCTTGTGACTTTATTTTTTTCTTCAACAGTTTCTTACTTCTATTGTAGAGTTTATTGATGGCTGGGGACAACCAGATTGGCTTCCTTTTTTTTTTGGAGGAGAGCGTTTTAGTTCTGTTTGGTATGGCAAGGTCCATGCATTTGTGTACATGCTCATACACTGGTGTATGATTTGGCAGTCATGCAGCTATTTTCCATTGGCATGGGTGCCGAGAAGTTAACCACCTCTGTTTTTAGGAGCTCAAAGTTGGCTTTAGAGAAGTTTTTCAGGGTGGTCACCTTAGCGGGGTGTGTAGGTGAGATGAAGATTTCCATGGTGATCAGTTTGTGGTCAGATTAAACCAGGGAGGAATTGACTACAGGTGTGGAGCAATGGTCTCCCATGTTGGTGATAACCAGGACAAGGATGTTGCTTCCTCTAACTGAGGTCAGAATGAGCTGGTCCAGGGCACTGGAATTGATAAATTCCAGAAAGTGTTGAGCCTGTACATTGGTACTTGAATAGTTTTCCCAGTTGATGGCAGGGTAGTTGAAGTCACCCAGTATGAGAGTATTGGGTTGGACCTTGATAGATTCCAGGATGTTTAGGAACTTGTAGTGAGTGTTTAGGGACATATTTGGGGTTCCGTAGCAGGCTATGACTTGCATCGCCATCTTACCCAGTGTTAAGTTGTACCTGAAGTATCTAGGATGCATTGTGCTGGGCTACCAGTCTAGAGGTGTGCCTATACTTTAAGAATATGGAGACACCACCGCCTTTGGAGCTTCCGGACATATTCTGGGGCTGAAAGGTATGGAATGAGTTGCAGCCTGGGAGTGGAGGGGTGCTTTCTGCCTGTTTAAACAAGGTCTCCATTACAGCACAGATGTCGACATTCTCCATTTTGAGGAGAGCTTCAAGTGAGTGCATCTTGAGATTTAGACTTCTAGCATTGGGCAGCATGACCTCAGACTGCATTTGTTTATAGCTGTTATGGTGGAATTTTGGTCTTTGGGAACACTGCCTAAAAATGCACTATAGGGCTGGCAACAGCCTTAGCCAGTACCCGGAATCCCAGGGGTGACAGATGCAGGCCGTCTCTGGCAAAGCATCAAGGTCTGTCGATCATGTCGGTCCAGGCAAACAGATACTGGATTCCCTTAGAATGACACCAGAAACTTAGCCAATTGTTAAAGTCAATCATTTTCTGCTCATACTGTGCATATAAGTTACTGTGCATGTGTGAGATCAGTGCCATTTTGTGTAGTCAGTCAGTGTGACTGTAAGCTTGAATGGAGATACACATGTGTGTGTGTTAGAAGTAACAAGTCAGTCAGTAAGCATATGAAGTACGAAGTATATGTACAAGTTACAGCTCCTGATGTATGTATAATAAATGACTTGAACGTGTACCCAGCCTCAGTGTCTCATTTGAAGACACAAGGCATGCGACATGGTGTCAGAATGGGATTTGAAGTTGAAGCAGCTCACAAACCATGAGGCACGCAGTTAGAAGTATAGTACTACCCAGGAGTGAACTTGCAAACAGGTCAGCTGTTACTTAAATTCGTTTCAAATGATTTTCAGTCGCCAGATGTGGCATAGCAGTCAAATTGTTCAAAATAATTTCTGAGATGTTAGAAATGCCTGAGATAGCTGCATAATATTGAAAGTTTTGAAATAATCTCTGAAGTATTTAAAATGTTTGAAAAGGCTAAAATGTCCACATTTTTTCTCAATGTCTGACTTTTTCGCAGTAACTAAGCCTTTTTGAAGTGTCCAAAGTGTCTGGAGTGTTCGAGGTATTTGCAGTGTGCACTTGAGCAAAATTACAAATACCTTAAGTTTAAAAGAAATTTGTTGTTATGGCGGAGGGATTTCGTAGACCTGAACTGCTGGTTTTTGATAATAATATTGCTGAGAATTGGCAAGTATTTGAGCAAGATTATATTTTCATACAGACTGCATTTCTGATAAAGACGCACGTACAACAGCATTTATACTTCTCAATTTAGCTGGCTCAGAGGCCAGTGAGCCAGAACATTCATTTGTGTATGTGTCTGCCATGTATGCAGGGGAAGGGCAGAACCCCAATATTGTGATACAAGCTGAAACATGGGAAGACCCTGAGTGCTTAAAATGTAAATTTAGAGAAATGTGTAACCTTCAAATGAATATTATAATGGAAAGGCACATATTTTACACAAGAAGTCAAAAGCCTGGTGAAACTATTGCAGCATATATTGCCGACTTAAGAAATAAAGCAAAAACATGCAGATTTGATGATCTATGAGATGAGGTGATAAAAGACCATCTTGTATGTGGTGTTAATAATGGTGCAGTGAGAAAGATTTTGCTTCAAGGTAGTGAATTAACATGGAGCAAAGCCATTGAGATTTGTCAAATACATGAGATTACAGAAAAGAGTACAAATATGCTTACGAATGAGAAAACATGTTTTCAGTATCTGCTAGTGCGAATGTTGATAGTGTGCAGCAGAAAGTTAAGATGAAAGAAATTTAAACTGAGAGGCAGTGCCACACCCAGCCTCATTGTTAACTGTCGTAATTGTGAAGGCAGTCATGAATCTAAATGGGAAAAGTGTTTAGCTTTTGATCAGCAATTTCACAAATGTAAAAAGTGGAATCATTTCAAAAGGCTTTGCAACCCTAAAGTGTCGCAAACCTATATTAAAAGAGACTATCTAAAGAAGCAAGTAGATCAGATAGAGACTGTATTAAACTCCGAGAGCTGTGAGCAAACTTTCTATGTTGATAGTGTCTCTGTGATTGATAGAAACAGTTAATACAGTAAATTATCAACTGTCAGCAAAGAGTGAAATATTTTATACTGTACATATTAAAGGGAAACCTATACAGCCTAAAGCAGACAATGGATCCAAGTGCAATGTTATATCAGCACAAATGTCTGCTAAAATAAAAGCTGGTGAGAAACCTGGTTCAGCAAAGTGTGCAAAACTTGTTGCTTATGGTGGTGAAGAGATTCAGATAGATGTCACAGTAGTTCTTTCATGCCATTCTGCTGGAAACAACTATAACTTGCAGTTTTACGTAGTCAAAAGATACTGTTAGGCCTCAAAGACAGTCTGAGAATGGGACTGATTTCATTTAATAAAGAGGTCCACCATATACGTCTGAATAACAACAATAGCTTTACACAGAATATTTTTAGTGAATATGCTATTTTCAAAGACGAACTTGGTGAACTTCCAGTGACATATTCCATGAAGTTAAACCATGAAGTAAGCCCACTTGTCAGACCTGCATGAAAGATTCCAGGAGCAATGCAGTGTAAAGTAAAAGCAGAACTAGACAAAATGGTGAACTTAGGTGTCCTTACTCCAGTAGAAAAAACAACTGAATGGGTATTCTCTATGGTCGTAGCTCATAAGAAAAGCTCAGATGATATTCAAATATGTATTTCTCCATAACACTTAAACAAAGCACTTAAGCATCCTCATCATCCAATGAGTACAGCAGATGAGGTAGCTGCTCTCATGCCAATTCAGTCTTAGATTTAAAAAGCTCTTTGTGGCAAATTTCGCTGGATCGCAAATCTTCATTGTTAACCACATTCAGTACATCATTTGGTAAATACAGATTTTTAAGAATGCCATTTAGAATTAATTCTGCCAGTGAAGTCTTTTGATGTGCCATGGAAATTTTTTTTTTCTGGTTATTCATGTGCTGTTATAGTAGATGGCATTATTGTTGGAGGTAACAGTGAAGATGAACATGATAGAAAGCTCAGGAAAGTTCTAGACTGTGCATGTGAAGTAAATCTCAAATTGAATCCTCAGAAATGTAAATTCAGACTGAAAGAAGTTATTTATGTAGGACATTTGTTTACAAGTTCTGCCTTACAACAAGATCCATCTAAGCAAACAACTGTTGAAATGCCAGTTGCAGAGAATGTCACATCTTTACAATGTTTTCTAACTATGGTCAGCTATTTAGGAAAGTTCATCCCAGATTTGAGTGAGCTTCCTGTACCATTACGTGAGTTCGCATGCAAAAATGTAAACTGGTCCTGGTTGGAACAAGACCAAAGAGCATTTGATATTCTGAAGAAGAAAATTGCCAGTCGACCCACATTGAGATATTATGATGTTCACAAACCTGTAACTCTTTCTTGTGATGCATCAAGGTATGGCCTTTACACAGCATGTCTTCAAGAAGGCATACCAATTGCTTATGCATTAAGAGCTTTAACCCAACAGAAGTGCATTATGCACAAATAGGAAAAGAACTTTTGGCAGTAGTGTTCGCAGGTTCGAAGTTCAATGATTATATTTATGGCAGACATATCCAAACAGCGAGTGATCACCAGCCACTAGTGATAATTTGGAAAAAGCCAATACATACAGCACCGGCTCAATTGCAATGCATGATGTTAAAATTGCAAATGCACAATTTCAATATTGTTTACAAAAAGGGCAAACACTTGTACCCTGCTGATGCTTTATCATGTGCACCCAGACAAATGATAGAGCAGCAGGAAAATGAAACAACAGATTTTGAAGTCATGGAAGTCAGAAATTTTTCATCATCATGGCTTGATGAACTAAGAAATCACATAGCTTCAGACCCAATGAAGCTGAAAAATGTTATCAGTCAAGAATGGCCAACACGACAAACCTGTTTACCACTTGACATTCAGTAGTATTTTCTTTACAGAGATGAGGTCATGATGGAAGATGGAATCATCATGAAAGGTCCAAAAGTGGTAATTCCTAAAGCATTACAACAGGCATATATCAACATTTTGCATCATGGTCACCTAGCTACTGAGTCAACCAAAAGAATGCCAAGAGGCACTGGATGTCTAAAGATATACAAAAGGAAACTATAGCATGTTCATTTTGCAACAGCACCAAACCGTATCAACAAAAATAACTGCTTCAGCTTCACCAAATTCCTGAATTACCATGGTCAACGATTGCTGTAGATATTTTCAAATGGAATGGTCAACATTATTTGGTGTTAGTAGACTCTTACCCATATTGGTTTGAAATTTACCAACTTCCTAATGACATCCAGCACAGTCATTACAAAATTGAAGAGACATTTTTCTGTCCATGGTCGTCCGCACAGTCATGTCTGACAATGGTGCACAGTTTACTAGTCAGCAGCTCAAGAAATTTGCTGACTCTTGGGACATTGTTTATATTACAAGTAGTTCTGAGTATCGACAAGTCAGTGGTTTATATGAATGTGCAGTTCGTAGCACAAAGTATTTGTTGGAGGAATCCAAACGGGATGGTACTGATGCATTCCTTAACTTACTCAGTCTCAGAAACATTCCTCAATACAACTTACTTGGTTCATCTGTTCAAAAATTCATCTTCAGACAAATGGGAACAACTCTTCCAATCAGCAAACTATTGTTAGTACCAAATGCAAAGAATAATAGAGTGGTGAAGGCTTAACTTTTGAGAAAATATCAGTCACAAAAGTTGTACTACGATAAGACCAGTAAATCCCTTCAACCATTGTTACAAGAAGAAGTTGTGAGAATGCAAACATCCAAAGGTTATGATAGTATAGGAATCATGAAGAACATTTGTGAGGAAGTGAGATCTTACATCATACAATCTGAAAGAATGGATTACAGAAGGAATCGTAGACATGTGTTACCTGTCTCAGAACCAGTGCCACAGCGGATTGCCTGTGCCAGTGACTGTAATTTCCAGAGTGACTCGTCAACTGTGAATTCAGAAGGCCAGTGTGCTTTCTTCAAACAACTCTGATGTAAATCCAGATATTCCAGTACTGAATGAATCCATAGAGACTGTCCCTGTTGTTAAACCCAGTCAGAATTATAAATACACAGGGACTTGGACATGAAATCAGTTATGTTTTGTTGAAACGCTGAAATAATGTCTAGCTCTTAAATATGCCTTTGTTCTTGTATTTTGTAATGTTGAGCAAAGTTAAAGAGGTAGGCTGTAGATCAGTGTGCATATTGAACCTAGTCAGCCACTTTAGCTAGACAGCATGTGCATATAAGTTACTGAGCACGTGTGAGATCACTGCCATTTTGTGTAGTCAATCAGTGTGAATGTAAGCATGAATGGAGATGCACACGTGTGTGTGTTAGAAGAAACAAGTCAGTAAGCATATGAAGTATGATGTATATGTACAAGTTACAGCTCCTGATATGTATATGTATAATAAATTACTTGAACACATACCCTGCCTCAGTGTCTCGTTTGAATACACGAGACATGCAACATAACATCGCTACCTGAATCCTGGGTGGACTTTAAGGAAGGATATTCCTGAGTACTGTAGAGCTGAAAACTGCTCTTCCTCTCAAGACCGGATCCAGTTTGTAATGAGTGAAAAAAGCATGATGGTTAGCCCAATTTGCGGCTGAGCAAATATCATCAATGGAAACTCTGGCTAGAAAGACTGATGAGGTTGCCATAGATCTTGTTGAGTGGGCTTTTAGGGGAGTAGACAGGCCAAACCCAACATCTTATACACAAAGGAAATACAATCAGTCACCCATTTTGATAAAGTTACTTTCAAAACCGGATCAACCAATTTGGTTTCAGAAAAGGACACAAAAAATTGATCAGATATCCTAATATTTTCAGTTCTCTGCATATAGAAATGAATTTCTTGTCTACCCTTTATACTCCATTCCTTTTCAGACATTCAGTTTCCCTTTTTTCCCCTTTTTTCTCTATAGGTTTCAGTCTTCTCACCTTCCCTCATTTCCCTCCCCCCCCTCTTCCCCCCCTCTTTCTTTCCCCTCCCTCTACCCCGTTTCCTTCCCCCCCACCCTCCTCCCCTTTTTCTTCTCTTCCTTTTTTCTCTCTCCTTCCCCTATTCTATCCTTTTCTGTTCTTTCTCTCCTTTTCTTACCTACATACCCCTATTCTTTCTGGTTTCTATATCTCCTGACCCACAGCTTTTAAGACTCCTTAAGTCACACAATGAAAGAATGGACTAAAATGATGAATTGTATTGCAAAGAAATTGTTAAGAATTTCATATATAGAGGTCTTAGATTAGATTCTAAAATATTTTAGACAGTATCATATGATAAACGCATGCCCTTCAATGAATTTGTTTTTGTATTTATATTCGTATTTATATCTATATTAATATCTAGATCAAATATTTATATATTTATATATGTTTTTATTCAGACAAGGAAGTTCATCTTTTTTTTCCATCCCTTTTCCTTCTTAAAAATGTAACAAATGTCTTAAAGCTAAAGTTTTTAGAAGATGACATGCATTAGTTACTTTGTCTCAACCAAATTTAAATACAAATGCCTCTAGTTCCATTTTATATCAGAGGACAGCTGGACAGCTTATGTAGATTATGTTTATAAATTGTTTTGTTATTGATGCCTATGTAACTTTGCAATAATGAATGTTTTAGAACTGAGTTTCCACAATGTTTTAACTGCATTTTTCAACTACAGTTTTTAAAAATTTCAATTAGTCTTTCTTAAACAATTAATTTATACTAATTGTTACCTTAATTAATTAATTAGAGGGAAACCTTGAGTATATAACAGGTTGTTTCTTTGCATTCTTTTATGGTCTGATGAAGCGTACAGGAGTACGCGAAAGCGCTTACCTCTAATAAAATTTTTTGTTTTATTATAAGTCGTGCAGAGTCCGGAGTTTATGTTTTATCACAGTTTTGTTTCTTGCTAACTACGGCCCTTTAGTTGTGGTGGATTTTATTTTTATATTTGTACTTTTTCGCTTATTTCTACCACAACGCACGACATGTCTACTGTTAATGTGGAACTTGACTATGTACCAGAACCGAGGATACCCAGAAGAAAAGAAATGTGGACTACACTTCTTAAAGATGGACTTAATCCTTTATTGGATCTGGATCTGAAAGTACCGAATGGTAATTTTGTTGAGACCAGTAATGATAACCTTGAAGCTTTTAATGACAAGATAAAAACATTAGAGAATGACCTTTATAAACACCAACGACTTAATTGGCAAAGAAAGCATATGGAAGCTTGCATACGCTTCAAACTAATCCCTAGAGGAATGCGCATACTTTGTATGCCTTCCTACGGTGATACTCACCCTCAGCTGCTTAAGCGGTGGCAAGAAATCAACTTAGAAGCAAGTATGCAATATGTCAAGCTAATAATTGATTACTTTAGCCCTATTGAGAGTGAACTATATTCCAAAATTAGTAACTTACAAAAAGAACTCATAGAAGGCTTTACTGACGATTGCTATCAAAGAAGAATGGATAGCTTGTTCAATCAAGTCAGTTCATATGCCCTTAGGTTGCAGCAAACTAAACAGAAAAAGCTGCAACGCGATTTCGAAGATTTTACTTCGGGCAACGTCTTTATTTGGCCGAGGAGAGAATTCACCAACACTAATACTCGCATGCAAGCTCCAAATACGGCGCCGCTTGATGACACAATTATAACAGCAACAGAACCAGCACCTACAACCTTTAGGGGGAACCAGGAGGACAGCTCGAGAGATAACTTCGTTACACCACCCGAAGGTCCTGCTCTAATAACACCTGAAGCAGCTACATCTACTCCCCTTCCTAACCAGGAAGCATACCGTAACAAACTTTGTCATAAAAACCTGGGGGCAATTCCAAAAGATGACAGCAAAGCTTTTTTACCCTTTCCGATAAAAAAGCTAATGCCGATAAGAGAACGACGAAACAGCTGGACCAGAAAAAGAAAGTTATCCGAAGACAGCGAAGCCTTCCAGAGAAGGAGACACTATCAATGAGGAACCAGCTTGTTTTCAATATGTCCAGGTACGTACTTTCTGCCTTTGACCAAGAGGTTCTTAATAAGGGACTGTCTTTCGTCCCGTCGCAAAGGAGTATTCTCTCTGAAATACTGACAGACCTCAGGATGTTTGGGCGCTCGATAGCACTAAAAATCTTTTTTAAAGCTAAGGCCATAGAAAGTAACGTTGTTGACACAGACAGTTTTAAGTTTAAAAAGAAGAGCTGCTTTCATCCCGCAATACCTGGACATGTTGAACTGTTTATCGATTTATGTGAGAAGCATTTATATGATTATTTTATGAATCATAATAGAAAATGTATGTTTTTTAACATGTCAAGAGATTTACATTCTTCCCTACACAGTTTGATAAATAATGACAGTTTAGTTTTTAGACCAGTAGATAAAGGAGGTGGGGTTGCCATCTTCGATAAAGCAGCTTATCAAGATTTAATGCACAATATGCTAAGTGATCACAATACTTATAAAGAGATAGATAAAGCTGAGCTATCTAAAATCTTAGCCAGAGTCAAAGATGACATATATGATTTACTTATGTGCGGGCAGGTTACAGAAGAACTATATGATTACTTTAATGTTGAAAAACCTTTCTTACCGGCTATTAAAGGCCTGCCAAAAATGCACAAAGGAGTGATACCCCCTCCCATTAGACCGATAGTAGCTAGTGAAGGATGGTTAACGGAAAAGATGTCTGTATACTTAGAGAAAACCTTAAGACCGATAGTAAATGAAATTCCAAATATCCTAAAGGACACCTACCATCTTTTGGACTCCTTAGAATCTTTAGATAAAGATTTGATTAAAGGGCAACATCTATTAGTCACTTTAGATGTAACCAGTCTCTTCACTTCCATACCAAATATAGAAGGAATCCAGGCAGTGAGAGAATTTCTATCGATACATACACATCTTAAGAATAATGACATTATCCTCATTTGTCAGTTATTAGATTTAGTTCTCTACAATAACGTGTTTTGTTTTGAGGAACGTACTTTCTTGCAGACATCAGGGGTAGCCATGGGCACCCCTAGTGCAAACACTTATGCGAATTTAGTGATGCATAAGTGGGAAAGAGACTTCATCTTCACTCATTCATGCTACAAGAAAATCTTGGCCTATTACCGTTTTGTGGATGACATTCTATTGGTTTGGGAGGGTTCCAAAGAAGAGTTTTTAGATTTCAAAAAATATTTGGAGACCACGACAACGTACTTGAAATTTTCAGCCCACATGTCATATGAGGTAGTAAACTTTCTAGATGTAAGTCTCAGTATTATTGAAGGCAGGTTGAGTTCAACCCTATTTAGGAAAGCTTGCTGGAGAAATTCTATTTTGTGTTATGACAGCATGCACCCTCGTCATGTTTTTAAAGGGATAGTCAAGAGTCAATTTCTCAGGATATCTAAAATATGTAAAAATAGAGAAGACTTAGCCCGTGAAGCAGACATACTAGAGAAGATTTTTTGTGAAAGAAAGTATAATGAAACAATGGTGAAAAATATTAGATCTCAGGTCCTAGAGGAAGAGGGAAGTATTATTTCATTTCCAGTCAATAAATCCACTTGTCATGTGAGATATACGAATCCCACCTGTCAAAGAAAAACATTGTGTTTCTTTACTACATACACAAATGACAGTATGAACATTAGGAGAATTATTAATAATAACTGGAAGGTGTTGGTTTCAGACCCTTACACACAAGAACTGGTAGGAGCAACTCCTCATTTTGTATATAGGAGTAATCAAAACCTTAAAAGAATGTTATGTGACAGATCTAGTAGAAAAGACCAAGTTCCCATAGAAATTGCAGGAACCTTTCCTTGTCATAAATGTAGCTACTGCAAATTCATTACAAAAGAGCAAATCTTTATACACCCTGAAATAAACTATGTCTTTAAACCAAGGTTTTTAGCGTCTTGTGAAAGTTCAGGTTTGATTTACTTAGCGACATGTGTAAAATGTCCAGCCTTCTATGTCGGCCTGACTAAACGAAAGCTTAAAAACAGGGTGTATAATCATACCTATGACATTAAAAAACAGAATGAGCTAAATGCCTTAGCGAAACATGTACAAAACTGTCCAGGACATTCCTTTGTCTTTAGAGTACTAGAAATAGTTGAACCTAGTTTTAGAGGAGGAGATTATATCAACCTACTGGAACTTAAAGAACTGAAATGGATTTTTAGATTAAAAGGGCACCATTACCCAGGTTTGAATCTCTATGTCTCCATTAAACCCCATCTTAATGCACGCAGGTAGCATGTTTTAGAGATTTATATTGCTAGTTCCACATTATGTAGTTTGTTTACATATTTTTGTTCCAACTTTTAAGATCTGTTTTTAGCTTGTGCAAGGTTTAAATAATAGTACTTTATCCACCAGAAAAGGCATAGTTGTCAGTAATTTTATTTAAATAATTACTTGGTCAATCCATGATGAATTTCTTGTCTACCCTTTATACTCCATTCCTTTTCAGACATTCAGTTTCCCTTTTTTCCCCTTTTTTCTCTATAGGTTTCAGTCTCCTCACCTTCACTCATTTCCCCCTCTTCCCCCCCTCTTTCTTTCCCTCCCTCTACCCCCTTTCCTCCCCCTCCCTCCCCACCCTCCTCCCCTTTTCTTCTCTTCCTTTTTTCTCTCTCCTTCCCCTATTCTATCCTTTTCTGTTCTTTCTCTCCTTTTCTTACCTACATACCCCTATTCTTTCTGGTTTCTATATCTCCTGACCCACAGCTTTTAAGACTCCTTAAGTCACACAATGAAAGAATGGACTAAAATGATGAATTGTATTGCAAAGAAATTGTTAAGAATTTCATATATAGAGGTCTTAGATTAGATTCTAAAATATTTTAGACAGTATCATATGATAAACGCATGCCCTTCAATGAATTTGTTTTTGTATTTATATTCGTATTTATATCTATATTAATATCTAGATCAAATATTTATATATTTATATATGTTTTTATTCAGACAAGGAAGTTCATCTTTTTTTTCCATCCCTTTTCCTTCTTAAAAATGTAACAAATGTCTTAAAGCTAAAGTTTTTAGAAGATGACATGCATTAGTTACTTTGTCTCAACCAAATTTAAATACAAATGCCTCTAGTTCCATTTTATATCAGAGGACAGCTGGACAGCTTATGTAGATTATGTTTATAAATTGTTTTGTTATTGATGCCTATGTAACTTTGCAATAATGAATGTTTTAGAACTGAGTTTCCACAATGTTTTAACTGCATTTTTCAACTACAGTTTTTAAAAATTTCAATTAGTCTTTCTTAAACAATTAATTTATACTAATTGTTACCTTATTTAATTAATTAGAGGGAAACCTTGAGTATATAACAGGTTGTTTCTTTGCATTCTTTTATGGTCTGATGAAGCGTACAGGAGTACGCGAAAGCGCTTACCTCTAATAAAATTTTTTGTTTTATTATAAGTCGTGCAGAGTCCGGAGTTTATGTTTTATCACAGAAATGTAATTGTCTGAGAACTTCCAATAAATGTAACGTCTATTTACCTTTATTGGGAAAATTTGGAAATAATACAGGGAGATTAATGGTTTGGTTAATGTTAGATCCTGACACCACCTTATGGAAGTAGGGTTGGTTCTTAACGATACCTATCCTTCTGACAGATCATGTAAGAAAGCTTAGCAGTTAAGGCTTGCAGTTTTGACATCCTTCTTGCTGATGTTATAGCTATAAGAAAAATTGTCTTCCAAGTCAAATGTTTTAGTTCACATCTTATTGCAGGTTCAAAAGGACTCTGGGTTAGGGCCTGCAACATTACAGTAAGATCCCAAGGTGAAGTAGGGTCCCTGAAGGGGGGGGGGGCTATAGTGAAAATGCTCCTTTTGTAAGGAGCCTTTTATAAAAGACTTGAAGATGCTAAAGTAGAATTATCAATTCCGATAATTAAATTGGATATAGCAGACAACTGGACTTTAAATGTAGATGGACTAGTCCCATCACTGAAAATGGAAGCTAAGAATTCAAGGATCTTATATATAGATGCTGAAAAAGGGTCCGTGTCATGTTGTTGTGCCCAAAGGCCAAATCTTTTCCATTTGTTCTTGTAGATTCTCCTGGTAAAGGCTTTATGAGAAGATAAAAGAATGTGGTGCACTGCAGAAGAGAGCTTAGGTTGTCTGGCTATCACTGGAATTGGAGATACCATGAGATTAACTTGAAGTCCAAGATATCTGGGTGAGTCAAATTTATTGGATGAAACAGGAGGTCTGGAATTGGATCTAGAATCCAAGGCTGATAAAACAGATGAGGCCAAAGAAAGGGAAAACAGATCTGTCAAGGGCAATAAAGGGCAATGAGGATGACTCTGTTCTTTAAACGAGATGCTTTCTGCAGAAATTTGGGGATTAAGGGAGTTAGAGGGTAAGCATAGAGGAGACCTGGAGGCCAGTCATGAAGGAGACCATCTCTCGGTGACTCCCCTAGTGGGGGAATTAGCGTAAAGAACCTGCTGCATTTGTTGTTCAGGAGGGAAGCAAATACGTTGCAGCATGGTTGGCTCCATTGGCGGAATATCATTTCCACCAATTCTGTTGACAGACCACTCGTGAGGTAAAAATATTGACCTTCTCAACTTGTCTGCTATCACATTGGATTTCCATGGTATATGCACTGCTGTCAGAAATTGATTTGAAGATATCGTCCATTACCACACTCTCAGGGCTTGTTGACACAAGTGGTATGATCTACTTCCACCTTGTTTGTTCATGTACCATACTATGGACATATTGTCCATTTGAATTGCAGTCATCATGGAAGGAAGAGAGTCTTGGAATGCCTGCAACACTAGGAGTGCTGCTGTCATTTCCAGCACATTGGTATGCAAGTTGGCCTCTTTGGGGGACCATATGCCTTGAACAGTTTTCTGGATGAAATACCCCCAACCTGATCTGGGAAGTGTCCGTGGTCACTATGGCCTTGGGTTGAGGAAGAATAAATGGGCAACCTTGCAGAAGCGTATCTGAGTGAATCCACCACCAAAGGAATCTCTTGCAAGCCTGAGCTATGTTGATCTTGGTGGACAAAGTTTGATGTAAGATGGACCACTGAGTTGCCAATGCCCATTGTAATATTCTTATTTGGTACCTTGCTTGCGGAAATAGAATTATCTCAACTGCTATGGACTCTAGGGTCTATAATAGCTTGTGGGCTAGCAGTGATGAACTCTGAATTATCCTGTCGACTTGGAAATTAATGGTTTGAACCCTCAGCAAGGGCAGAAATGCTATCATTGACATTGTGCTGAAATTGGCTCCTATGAACTCCAGAGACTGAGAAGGCTGAAGGTAAGATTTCTTGTAGTTTATTGTGATACCCAGATTGGAATAAATCTGGAGTTCATAGTCTTGAGCTATTATCAGTAGATGCTTGGTTTAGGCAGTAAGGAGCCATTCTTCTAGGTATGGAAACACTTGGAATCCCTGCTGTATGAAGTGAGCTGCTACCACTGCCATGCATTTGGCAAACACCCTGGAGGCTGTGGTGAGACCAAAGGGCAGTGCTCTGAACTGGTAGTGACTCACTCCCAGCCAGACGCATAGGTATCTTTTGGACCATCTGTTCATTTTTATGTGATAATATGCATCCTAGAGATCTATGGAGCGTATCCAGTCATCTTTGTGCAGGAAAGGCAAAATGGACTGAACCATGACCATCTGGAACTTGGTGCACTGAAATGACTTGTTCAGAATGTGGAGATCCATGACTGGTCTCCAGACTCCTGTTTTCTTTGACACTAAAAAGAATCTTGAGTAAGTTCCAGATCCTTTCTGGTCTGGGGGAACCTCTTGGATAACTCTTTTTTTCTACCAGCCTTTGTATTTCCAAAGCTGCTGTTTTCCTCTGACTGAGTGGAACATTGAGAATTTTGTTCTGTAATAGTGGTGGTAAGAAAAAGGTAATTATATAGCCTCTGAAATAATCTTCTGCACCCAAGTGTCTTTTGGTATGTGTAGCCAGTCTCTCAAGTGCAGGGATAAGTGACCCCCAACTGCATCCAGAGTAGGACAATCAGGACTCATTTCAGGAGTTCTGATAGGTCTTTTCAGAGAAAGAATCTCTGGAGCCTTGGTTCTGTGGGCCTCCTCTGCCTGATGGGAGGCATCTTCCATTGGAGTTCCTCCCTCTGCCTCAAGGAGAACTTTCTCCACATGTATCATGGAAAGGACCCTGGAATTTCCTGAACCACATCTTTTGACCACCTTGCTGATTCCTGGAAAAGGTTCTTTGAGGAATCAAAAAACATACACCAACACAGACAGAGTCTTCCCATCTTTGTCACACCTGGAAAGTGTATCTTTAACCTTGTGGACAAATAATGAACGTCCACCAAAAGGAGTATTAACAAAGGATGACTTAAAGGGTTCCACAAAATTCCACAGGCACATCCAGGCATGCCTCCTAATGCAAATGTCTGAATCCACTACTCTTGCATGGGAAATTAGCCTGATAAATGAATTTGAAATGGACTGAAGAGTAGCTAACTGTAAAGCAACATAAGACTCTGGCTCAGCAGTACTAGTTTTTCAGAGGGTTTTTGAGAACTCTTTGGTCAAATCCCTCTGCAATCTGGCGAAGTGCACCAAGTAGCTCAAGGACCTGAGTGTAAAGGTCACTGATGCATACACTAGCTTCCCAAATCTGTCCATTGCCCTAGACTCCCTGTTAGGTGGATGGACAGACAAACACTGTTCTGTAAGGTCTTTTTTGGTGGCTGCCACTACGACCATAGCATCTACTAGTACTCCTTTGTTCCAGAATTCCTTCCTTTAGGTGGAGCCAGGATCCTATCTGGTCTCTTGTGGATTTGCTCTACATAATCTGGTTCCCTCCATGCCCACTGAGACATCAAATCAGAGAGTTCATCAGTGGGCAGAGTTACCCAGGAGGTAGATGGGCCAGCACTAAAAGCCTCTAGAAATACTGATTCCTTTTGAGAAGGGTTGTGGGATGATGAACCAGCCCATTATTTAAGGATTTCTAAAATATCTCCAAATGAGACATCATTGGGTGGTGATCTTGGGGACCCTTCTCCTTCATCAAAATCTGTATCTTATGTGACTGACTTCTGGGTAGAGTCCAAGTGCCTTCTCTTGCACTTTCTCTTTCTAGGGACTTCTTCGGTGGGATGCCGGACAAGTATCAGAAGAGATAACTCTACCCTGTGGGGTCATCTGGAGACTTTGGGAAGGCTGCCCCTGTGGAGTAGAATGCTGGGGATCAAGACACAAAGACATCTGAGAACCAGAAGGGTTATCCAAGGGGGGGGGGTGGAGTCATCTGATCTCTTGACAAGAAAACTCTCTCTGCCACCTCAAAAGCAAAAATCTCCATGGAGAAAGAAACTACCGGAGCTGAGAAAACAAACTTCTGGACCAGCGATTCCCTCCGACCCGAAGGCACTGCCTCTGAGGCAAGAGTTCAAGCTGAGCTATCGAATGCCAAGGCTCCAAGGGGGAGAGACGGCTCTGATAACTTCAGAGATGACTCCAACCCCGTGGATCCAACAGTGATGCTTCAGCTCCGAGAGCCCTCCAACTCTGACATGCTCACAGCTGGTATGCTCACAGAAGACTTTGGATGCAAAGATAAAGGTATCTTCAGATCCAAAGCAGAAGACATCCAGATACTCAGATCTTAGGGCTCCAAAACTGAAGGATGGATCAGAGCAGGAGCAAAAAGAGATGGAGTCATACTAGGCAAGGCCTCTGGACCTTTTGGGGTAGGGGCTGGGAGAAATTCCATCTGAATTTGTGTTGAAAGAAACTTCCTCATCATTCTATCCACATCCGCTTCTGTGAGACTTCTGGGGAATGGGAAGAGGTGATGGAGGGAGAATTACATCTTTCTAAAAATGGCAAAGGGAGCCAAGATGAGACTGGATCCAGAGATGATGAATATCTGGTCCTGGGAAGAGGTTTCTCTCTTTTGAAATAGAAATTACGATTGAGAGCTGTAGAGACCATGCCTATTCCCAATGGAGGCAAATGAAAACTGGAGAAGGAGGAGAACTACTGGATTATGGGTAAGGGAGGAGCTTAAGACTTTTTGGTTTCCATGAGCTATAGAATAGTGGCCAAGTTGTATCTGAGGGCTGGATCTGAAATCATATGTTGAGGAAATTAATGAAAACTAACATCAGATTATGCCAATTCATTTAATAAAGTTCCATTTCATCATTTCTGTTGACATTAAAATTTTCAGGAACATAATCAGCCATAGAAAACAAAAATCTTTTAAACCCATCACAAGTAATAGAATGTCTGACTAAAGCATTCGTAACATTTTTGTTCTTTATTGCAAAGTGATGCTCATTAATTCTCTTCCTAAAAGTTCTATTGGGTTTACACAAATAATATAGATAGCAATAGCCCATGGCTGGGTGTGGGTAATGCTGAATTTACCCACAGATGGTGTGGCTTGGTCAAAAGGGCAAAGTATCTGATTATCCTCATATTTTTCTCTGTCCTGTCTGTCTCATTGTTTTGAAGTCTCTGTTTTTTTAATTTTTTTTTTAAATAAAAAAGTAGAGTTTCTGTAGCTTATATTAATAGAAGAAAGTCCAGGTGACCAGACTTTTTTTCCATTGGTATATGCTGGATTTACAACGGGCACGCCGGTTGGGCTGACCAATCAGTGTGCTTGTTTTGGAATGTTAATGGACAGTTGTATAATATGAAACACATGTCACACACTGGGCATAATAAACAATGTATGTTGAACCACATGTAGACACCCAGGACTGTCATATGTACTTCAAGTTGAGGCACAATAAAAATTCAGACTATTAGAAATATACCTATACATTCTGAGTCCTAAACATTTAAAAGCACCCTTTTTGTGACCCACATATTTTTTTATTTATGTTAGATAGATGCTGTAACATGTTTTTAATATTTCTTACCTTTTTTATTAATAAATAAAAGGTTTGATCTGACCCTTTTATAAACCTCCTTACTTCCAGCCATAATAATCCAATTTTGAGTTGTGACGTGTTTAATCACGCTGCTATCAATATTAAAAAACAAAGGCATAGAAATAGCCCAATTAGTGATTAATTTATTAACACTAGAATGATCTACCTCACTGATATCATTGTGAGTAATATTTTGTATAACTTCAGTGACAGTTTTATGTGGATACCCCCTCATAACAAATCTCTTATGTAATTCTTGCAACACATCTTCAACTTTCTCAACCTCCATAGTGAGATGTTTCACTCTTATACCCTGACCTTTAATCAATTATGTTTTAAATGCAAAATCACTTTACTTGCTGTGTTCTTATAACTAATAATTGTATATAAT
Organism: Protopterus annectens; assembly: GCF_019279795.1. NCBI lineage: Eukaryota > Metazoa > Chordata > Ceratodontiformes > Protopteridae > Protopterus > Protopterus annectens. The sequence continues at coordinate 1,231,622,270 of NC_056743.1, read as the reverse complement.
TTGTTGGTTCCCAATTTTGTATACACCTCCACATCCAAAAAACTAACCTTATTTTTGTCTTTACTACATATACATTTCAAAAAGGTAGTACTGAGATTAACACAAATTAAGTCATATTTACATTTTGTTGACAATATATTTTTTATTTGGGAGGTGGTGAGGATGGTTTTAATAGGTTTATTGAAGAACTTAATCTCAGTACTACTTTTATTGAAATTTACCTGTAATAAACACAAAAAAAAGGTTAGTTTTTTAACTGTGGGGGTGTATAAAAAATTTAATTCATTTCTAGAAATAGCTATTCAGAAAGGGTTCAGGAAAGTATAATTGTATAATATTTACCATAACAGTAGATGTTCTAACATATCACTTGTACAGTAGTCTAAGCTGTTGAGGTTATATCCTGCCAAGCATATGAGCAACTATCTTACAACCCCAGAAATGGAATATGAAAGGATGCAGATTATTGATGCTGTGTCTAAGACTGAACTGAGGTACCATTAAATTTTCCTCATGTGAAGTCTGGCCAAGAGAATCATGAGAATCATAGAAGCCATGTATCCCAAAATCCTGAGAAATTCTTTGGTAGATACCAGAGACTGATTGGAAAAACTCAGAAAGACTTCTTGATATGTCTCTACTTTGTTTGGTAGAAGAAAATCTTTTCCCAGGACAATCCACCTGAAACCCCAGACTGAGAAGAAGTTTCTGAATACTTGTCAAGTGCTCTTGACAAATGGAAGAAGAGTCTGCATACAGAAGACAGTTGCCCAAGTATGGCAAAATGTGAATGCCTTTAAATATGCAATAAGCAGTTACTGGAGCCAGCCACTTTGTAAATACCTTTGGAGAAGAAGATAGTCCAAAGGGTAAGAGAGAGAACTGATAATGAAGGCAGATACAGAAATCTTAAGAAACGTCTGAAATGTTTGACAATAGGAATGGGGTGGCTGACATCCTTTAAGGCTAGCTCCAAGAAATTTAATAAAAGGGTAAGAGGTAAAAGGGACTGGACAGATAACTTTTTGAACTTTGGGACATCAGCAAAAAGTCAGAAAAAGGAGAGGTCTAACGCGGGCCTCTAAGTTACTTCTTTCTTTCTATCTTTCTTTGGCACTGAAGAAATCCTTGAATAAAACCCTGTGCTCACCTGGCAGGAAGGTTGTTGTTGTGTTGTTGTACTGATTCAATAACACCATGAGATGCTATTTGTTCCAGAACTGGGGAAATGGATATATTGTTTACAGGGAAAGTAGGAATCCCCTAAAAATAGGGAGGGACTCCTATTGCCAACTGTACCCCTGTTGAATGACTTTCAGAAACAATTCATCTGAAATAATTTGGCACCACAGGGGAAGATGTAGTCTTAGAGAGAGAGTGAAACAGAAAGAGTGAGACAGAGAGAGAGAGACAGATTGTCAATGTGAGGGGAACCAGAAAAGGCAAACAGTCATTCTGACTTTTATGGGTTGTCTATTATTTTGAAAGGCATTCCCTTTCTTTTTGAAGCTTCTTCGACATTGCTTTGTTTTTAATCCTGTTTGCTGGCACATTGCTGCTTAAACTGATTTTTGAAAAAGGAAGCTGAGGTGGAAGAAAAACATTTATTAGTTTTCTTGAGACAGTGCCAGCATTGTCAAAGGAACATTTTTAAAAATATTTGATTACATGAGAAGTAGATAAAATGGGGCATTCAAATAATTCTTTACCTCTGAAGAGGGAAGGTTAACAGTTAACTTTTCCACATTGTCAAAAGGCAGAAGCAAGAACTTTAACATGTGAGCCAGGGAGTTTAGAATTCTAAGCGTTAAAGTAGCAGAAGAATACACTTCCTCCCAAATCTGTCGAAAGCCTTCCCACCCTTGTTTGAGGGAATGGGATTAGAATTAGCAATCTGTTTAGCAGAACCAGTTTTAGATAAATAAATCACTGCTTTAGGGCTAGAAAACAGATATTTGTGTGTCTGAGGCACCTAGTATAACCTGTCAGACTTTTTATGTGAAGGTGGCTGACCATCAGGTAAACTGCAAGTTGTCAGGAAAACATCCCCTAAGGCAAATAAAACAGGAACAGCTTCAGACTGCAGAAAATCCAGCTATAATAATTCATAATATTTTTGGTGGGAAATAGGAACTTCATTTTGTTCCCATTGAAATATTTTCTCCATTTTAGTTAAAGTGTGAGAAAAAGACAGGTCTTCTGCACGGAATTCTGAAGCAACATTTTCCTCATAATCATAGCCTGAGAGGAAATCCCTAAAGCAGAAAATTCTCCCTTCATTTCCTGTTCTTTTGACTGAAAATCAGTGTCAGAAAATAACTTTTGTTTCTTTTTCTGACAGAAGAGGAGTTTTTCAAATGAAATGCAGAAATAAATTCCCTAGCAAATCCCAACAAATCTTCAGTGTCCATAGAGACTGAGAGAGGAGAGGGCAAGTTTTTAACGTTTTGTTTTCTTTTCCTGGGGGACTCCCTGGAGAAAGATAGATCCAAGACAGGCACACTATACCAAGGCTCATGCTCCCTATCTGGGCTATGTACACCTTCAACTGCCTCTTCCCCTGAGACCAGCAACAGTAGTTCTCTCTTGCCTATAAAGGACATCCTTACAGCTGCAGAGGATGTATCTAGCTCCTGGTCCTTAATGGCTGTATGCGCTACACCAGAGGGACTGGAAGAAAATGTTGAGTGGTCCAAGGAACCAAGCCTAGCCACAGCAGAGTCACCCATCAGTGTCTGAGGCATAGCTGGAGCCGGCCTGATACCTTAAGACTTCCCGCTACCTTTCTTCTTGTGGACAAGGGAAGGAAGATGAGTTCAGTTAAGAAAGAAGCCTTAAAGATGGGTAGCAAAGCCTGGAAGTATTAGTAAATTTTACCACAAGAAAATAGTAGTTTGAGGTAAAGAAACACACTGACAGTTCCCCAAAATCACAAATTTCTGCCCCTAACACATAAAGCTATAAAACGTACAGTTGTGTAAGTGAACGCATAACAATAGATATTTGAATGATCACTGCTGCAGTAGCTTAAGCCATATTGGTTATATTCTGCCAAGGATATAACAGCTGGCCAGCTTCCAAAACTTCCAAAACTTCAGGGTACCTTCCACATACCCAAACTGTCAGGCACCTCAAACTAAGCTGACTAAATTACACATTTGGGTGCCAAGCCATTCAGAGCTTTCTTGTCAATAGAGAGAGGGGGGAATGACCTCTGAAAGGACAGTGCTAGAAACAACAAAAAATGTCTACACCTTGGCATAAAAAGCACACCAAAAACAATGAGGATGCAGTGATGAATTGACTACAGCAGCAATGATCATTCAAACATCTGTTATGGTAAGTTTACTTACACAACTGTACAATGTTCATCATATTGAAATCTGCTGCACTAGCCTTAGCTATATGGTACATTACCCTAGCTTACTACATTTTGAAGGTGTAAGAAGAGTCCAGGAGCCCCTGGAGAATAATCCTAGCAAAGCCTGAACTGGACCTACAGAAGGAATCAGGCTTATAGTGCTTTGTAAAGGACCAAGTAGCAACTTCTAGAATATTTCTAGAATCAAACTCTTTCCAAAAAGCCATAGATGAAGCCAAGGCCCTGGTACAGTAGGCCTTGACCCTGCCTGGAATAGTTTTGTTATGATGAGTGTAACAAAATATAACAGCCTTAGACAACCATTTGTCTGTTTATACACCAGTTATCCCTTCTTTTTGCCTTCACAAGAAATGAACAATTGATCCAAAGATTTGAAAGTTTTAGTTCTGTCAAGAAGTACGAGTTGCCTGTGAGCATCCAAGGTATGGAGTATCCCTTCTCCATCATTTTTAGGTTCAGGATAGTAAATGGAGAGATAGACAATTTGGCTTAAAGGAAAGTCTGATACTACCTCAGGCATAAAAGGAGGAATAATTCTCAAAGAAAACCTGTCCCTGTGGAAAATGACGTAGAGTTGACTCACCATAATAATTTGCAACTCAGATACTGTTCTTGCAGAGGTCAGAACAAACAATAAAACTGTTTTCCATGTGAAGAACCTCAAGTCAGCCAGGTTAGCTGGTTCAAACGGAGCAGATGTTAGCTTCTCAAACACAAAATTAAGATCCCAAGGAGGGGCCACCAGTTACTTGGATCCTCTTGGCAAAACCCCTTTCAAAAACATTCTGACATGAGACTGAATTGAAAGATGAGAATCCATGGACAGGTATGCTGTAATGGATAATAAATGAATCTTGATAAAATAATAGGAAAGGCCATAGGTAGTAACTTTCACAAATATTAGAAAACCAGAAAACAAGTAGCCCTGGTTATGTTGTTGTCACCAACTAGAAAACCTTTTCAATTTGCTAATATATGATTTTATAGTACCATATTTTCTTGTATCCATTAGTACTTGCTGCATGTCCTCAGCATAAACAGGTGCCTAAAAGGAATTAAGACCATATCATCTAGGCAGTCAACTGAAGTTGAGTGGTGTTGGGGTGTACCAAACATCCCTACTCTTGTGTGAGTAGATCCAGTCTGTGAGGAAGCTTGTGGTTATTGCTCCTGGCCATTTCCAAAACAAGGGAAAACCATGGTTTCCTGGGCTAGAAGGGAGTTACCACAATGACCTTGGGGAATTCCATTTGAATCTTCAGAAGTTCTCTAGATATTATTGGAAATGGGGGAAAAGCATACAGGAAAATTCCTGTGCAAGGAAAAGGCATCTGTCTTCCAGACTTTCTTGTTTAGAGGCCTGAAGCAGAACTGTGCCAGTTGATTGTTCAGACAGAAGGCAAAAAGGGCTACTTGAGGAATTCCCCAGAGGTGAATGAAATGTTTGAAGAACCCCTGTTCTATTTTTCATTTGTGAGGGTCTGCCTTGGTCCTGCACAGCTTTTCTGCCACACAGTTTTGCTCTGATGGAATATAAGCTGCCTGTAGAGTGAGACTATGCTGTGAAGCTATATCGCAAGCTAGTCTGCAAATGGGGTTAGACCTGGTTCCACCCTGCTTGTTGGTGTACCGCATGACTGTGGTATTGTCCATAACAACTTGAAGAGGTTCTGGGGACCAAAGATGATCTGGAGAGTTGATTGCCTTGATCAGGACAAACATCTCTTTGATATTTAAGTGCTTGTATATGTCCTTGGTGGCCCATGCAACCCAAACTTTTATCCTCCTAAAACTGCTCCCCAAGCAAAGTCTGAGGTGTCTCTGGTGACTGACTACTTTGGAACAGGAAGAGCGAAGGGGAGACATGGATTTAAGGATATCTGTTGTCTCCACCAAAAAAATTTTCTTCTGACAAACCCCAGCACTAGAATTTGAAAAGACAAATGGTGTTGGTGCTGAGACCAAAGAGATTTCATATGCCACTGTATCTTTCTCATATGGAGTCTTGTAAGGGATATCATGAGAATCATAGAAGTTTCAAATGAAAACCTTAAAAATAATTTAAAAATATATCTTTTTTTATGTTTTCTTGGAAGAAAGATGCTTTGCATGAATGTGTCTAGTTGACATCCCAGGAACACAATTCTGTGAGGAGCCAATAAAGAATTTTGAGTTTTCTCTTGGAATCTCAGCTTGTGTAAGAGAAGTCTCACCAAAGAGAGAGATTCCTGACACTTTGAAAAAGACTCTGGAAAGATAAGCAAGTCATCTAAATGTGGAAAGATGTGGATACCTTGTAGCCTGCAATGAGCTATATCTGGAGTCAGACACTTTGTGAACACTCTTGATGCATTGGATTGTTCAAATATAAGGAAGAGAACATCCAGGCACACACAACCTTAAGAAGCATCTGGAGTATGGATGAATATGGATGTGATAATAAGCATCTTTTAAGTTTAGTGTTACCAGGAAACTTGAAAGAGGAAGAAGAGGTAACAGGTTGTGAAGTGATACCATCATGAATTTGGGCACTGTTACAAACAGGTGTAGGAAAAAAGATCTAGAACTGGTCACCAAATATATTCCATCTTTGGGACATCCTTAAATAAAAACCCTTCCCCAGCTGGGAAGGAGGAACTGGTTCTATCACTCTTTGGGATAGCACGTGATGAAGAATTGGTGTAAACAAAAGAGTCAGATCTGGAGGATGAGGAATGAACCATTGGGAAGGAGAAATTTCCTTCCACTGCCATCTGTATCCTTAATGAATGATTTTCAGAACCCATTTGTCAGAAATTATAAGTTATGTACTCACCATAACTAGGCATCTGAATACCTCTCAACCTCTTACTGCAAGAACTCTGGACAAAGCCTGACATAATGGGGGGACAAAGGCTTAAAAATAGGAACAGATTTTAAATATTGCTCTTATAAACTTAAAAAGTTGCTTCAGTAACAAGATTTGTCTTAACATGCATTTTTTTGGAAGGATATGAACTCTGAAACTCAAATATATGTCATTATTTAGTGACTGCAGTCCTCAGACTACCCCAGTAATTTGCCAGAAACCACAGATTTTTTGAAGACCTGACCAAAAATATGAGGCAAAAATCTGGGCATTCTGTGGAAAATCTGGATAGTTGAGAGGTATGGACATCTGTGTTGTCCATTTGCATTCTTCTTCACTTATGGGTCCATATCTGATCCTCGGATCTGACTCGGCTGCATTTACCAGACTTCAGATCCAACTCTTCAGCTCCTCCCTCTATCCATAATGCTCTATTACATCCCTATTGCCTCAGATCAAATTTGCTATTCTATTTCCCTATAGCAGAAGAGAAACAGATATAGCCAGATAGAAAAGACAGGGCTCAAACCTGGAACTGTACGTTCCAAACACAGTCCAGTAAGTCCTTCCAAAAGAAAAAAAGGATGGGGGATGGATGGGAGGATAGTTAAGGAAGAATGAAAATGGGCAATACAGATGCCTGGTTATGGTGAGCACATAAAATATAAATCTGATGTTGTCCTTTTCATTCTTCCTCACTTATGGGACAGAGTCCCCAGCTACATTGACCTTAGGTAGCCCTCATGGAAGGATATTCCGGAGTATTGCCAAACCAAAAGAGGTTCTATTTCTAGATATGATGCTTCTCAACTGGGGTTGTAATGTGAAATAAAAGTATGAGTCTTGGACCATGAAGCTGTTGCACAAATGTCATCAATAAATGCTCTTGACCAAAGAGCAGAGGAAGTAGCCATGGATCTAGTTGAATGAGCCTGGGGAAGTTTTGGTAATGTCATACCCTTCTGAGAGTAAATCCATGAGATACAGTCTGTAATCCATTTAGCTAGGGTAATTTTAGAAACTGGTTGTCCTAGGCAATTTGGGGAGAAAGATACAAAAAGTTGGTCTGTCTTTCTAAACTGTTTTGTCCTGTGAAGGTAAAAACATAGTTTTTGTGCAAATCAAGTAGGTGTAGTATGTAGTCTCCTTTATTGGAAAAATGTGGAATGAAAACTGGCAAGAGAATGGATTAGTTGATGTCACTTTTGAAAGCCCCTTTAGGTAAAAAAGAAGGATTAGTCAGTAGGGAAACCCTTTCTTTATGAAAAACAATGTAACGTTTTTTTGCTGAAAGAGCCTGGAGATCAGATATTCTTTTTACCAAAGTTATATCTACCAAGAAAACAATCTTCCATGACAGAAATTTTAGATCAGATTTGTCTGACGGTTCAAAGGGTTTTTGTGTTAAACCTTCAAGTACCGCAGTAAGATCCCAAGGTGGTAAGGGATCCTTTATCGAAGGTCTCAGAAGACTCTCTTTCATAAAAACTTTGCTCAATCTAGAGGAAGCCAAGAAAGAAGATTTATTCCCTGTGTGGAAATTTGAAATTGCTGCCAACTGAAGTTTAATTGTAGAGAAACTAGCCCCATCTTTGAAAAGAGTTGTCAAAAACTGAAGAATAGCAGAAATTGGTGCAGAAAAAGGATCAATCTCCTTATCCGACACCCAGATAGAGAACCATTTCCATATACTTTTTATAAATCTTTTTGGTAGAATGTTTTTGAGAAGCCAAAATAATGTCACACACTGGGGAAGAGAGCCTGGACTGTCTAACTATTACTGGAAGTGGAGAAACCATGCAGTCAGCTTAATGGCCTGAATGTTGGGGAGTTGAATTCCTGACAGGTGAGAAAGGAGATCCTGAGTAGGCTCCAGTATCCATAGAGGATAACGAAGATGGGAATGTAGAAAGGGGAACCATACTTGCCGATGCCAGAAGGGGGCAATGAAGATTACTAAGCTCTTAGCTTTCCTGTTTTCAGCTAAAATCTTGGAATCAGGGGAAGGGGAGGATAAGCATAAAGGAGACCCGAGGGCCAAGCATGAAGAAGAGTATCTCTTGGTGACTCCCCCTGAGCGGGGATCACACTTGTTGTTGAGAGGGTTGGCAAATAGGTAGCAGCAAGGTTGGCCCCAATGCCTGAAGATCATATTCGCTATCAACTGACTGTTTGTCCTCAAGCACGTTTGGTTTCCCTGGAATGTGCACCACAGTTAGAAAGCGGTCTGATGAGATCCCCCATTCCGAAACCCTCATGGCCTCTCTGCAAAGGATAGGATTGAGTTCCTCCTTGCTTGTTGATGTACCAGACTACAGACATGTTGTCAGTTTGAACTGCAATACTCCCCAATGGAAGAGCTTCTTGAAATAACTGCAACACTAAAAGGACTGCTCTTATCTATAGGACATTGATATACAAGTTAGTCTCTTGGGGGGGGACATGCCTTGGACAGTTCTTCTCAAGAAATGCCCACACACCCCTTTTGAGAAGCACCTGTGGTTACTGTGGCTACTGGGTATGGTAGAACAAAGGGTCTGCCCATAAAAAGATCATCTGATTTTATCCACCAAGAATGTGTTGCTTGCAAATAAGAGTGAGTTTTACTTGAAAAGACAGGGGTTGATACAGAATGAGCAACTGTACAGCTGCAGTCCATTGGAGAACCCGCATAAAGAAGCATGCAAAAGGGAGTAGTATTATGGCAGCTGACAAGAACCCAAGTGCTTGAAGCACTAATCTTGCTGAAGGAGATGGATGAGAACGTATAGTCTGAACCTGGTTTCTGATAGAAGTAATGCAGTGGAGAGGTAAAGATGCTATCTATGTTGTTATGTCCAAAACTGTCCCAATGAATTCCAGGCACTGAACTGGTGCAAGATTTGATTTGACAAGATTTATCATAATGTCCAAATTGTTTCAAATCTGGAGCAAGTAGTCCCTGGATTGTTGTAATTGATGCTTGAAGGGGGTGTTGAGGAGCCAGTTGTCTATATTTATTTATTTATTTTATTTTATTTTACATTTGTTGACCGGGATAGTCCGACTGGATACATGTCCATTTTCAGCGGAGGCCCAGGGAGAAAAGCTCCACAATGTCAGAAGGTTACATACATGTTCAATATTACATATTATTACATTTAGTAGTCCAGTTAAGGAGAAAGATATACAGTATATATCATAACAAAAACAATCTAGCAATAGCTATCCAAAAAAAAAAAAAAAAATACAATGGTCCCTATACAATATTATAAAGCATGTTAGGTTAAAGGACAATAGCAGCCTTTGAGCTTGAGTACTATACAATGGTCTGGTTTAAGGTTATAGGTTCATACCTTAGGTTGTCTTTTTAACAGAGGTTTAGGGGTTACAGATATGGTTAGAGATTGGACAAGGAAAAATATATATGTAATATATATATAAATATATATATATATGAAAACACCTGAAATCCTTTCAGTCTCAAGTGAGCTGCGACTACTGTCATGCATTTTGTAAACACCCTGGGGGCTGTGTTGAGTCCAAAGGGCAGAGGTCTGCATGGTAATGACTAGCTCCCAGCCAAAAGCGAAGATGTTTTCTGGATTATCTATTTTGATGTGATAGCACACGTCCTGAAGATCTAAAGAACACATCCAATCGTTCTTGTGCAGGAAAAGGAGGACGGACTGAACTGTGACCATTCTGAACTTCAGTTTCTTTACATACCGGTTCAAATTGCTTAGACCCAAAATGGGTCTGAGTTACCCTGTTATCTTTGGCACTAAAAAGAAGCAAGAATAAGTTCTGAATCCTATCTGGTTGGATAGGACCTTCTGGATGACTCTGTTTTCTAGCAGCTTTTATATTTCTTGTGCTGCAGACTTCCTCTGACTGGGTGGAATGTCAGAAAGTTTCTTCCTTTGACAGTACTGAAGAAGAGAAAATGGTACATATAACCTCTGGATATTATTCTTAGCACCCATACATCTCTTGTGATCTTTGTCCATGCATCTAGGTGCAAAGAGAACCTTCCCCCAACTGCCTCTAGAGTTGGACAGTTGGGCAGCACTTCAGGAACACTGATAGGGCCTGTCTGAAAAAGCATCTCTAAAGCCCTGGTTCTGTGGGTCCGCTCTGCCTTTAGGGTGATGTCTACCATTAAACTTTTCCCTTCTGCCTCTGGAGGGATCATCCCCATGTGAATCCTGGAAAGGTCCCTGAGATTTATGAAACCACATTTTCTTACCACCTCTCTGTTTCCTAGGAAAGGTCCATTGAGGCATAGAAAACTTGATTCCAACAGCAGACAGGGTCTTTCCTTTTTGTTCATTGCAGGTAAACAAATCTTTTACTGATGGCCCAAACAAGGAAGTGCCATCAAATGAGACATTAACAAAGGATGTGTTAAAGGGCTCCACAAAGTTGCATAGCTGCATCCAGACATGTCTTCTTATAGTGATGCCTGAACCAGCTGCTTGTGAGCTCCCTTCAGCGGTCTGAGAGATTAACCTCACTGAAGTGTTTGAAATAGATAAAAGAGTGGCCAGTTGAAATGAGGTTCTTTTGAATTCCTCAGCAGACATAGGCAGTATTTGATAGTTTTTTAGTCCAGTCTTTCTGAAGCCTAGTAAAGTGCGCCAGATAATTAAGTAACCCCAGAGGAAAAGTAGCTGAGGTGAGCACTCGGTTTCAAAATCTGTCCAACGCTCTGGACTACCTGTTAGGCATTTGGACAGAAGAACTCTGTTCTGCTAGCTCTTTCTTAGTGGCTGACACCACCACCATAGCATCAACTGGGACTCCTTTGGTTCAGTGTGGTCTGTCTGCAGGTTGGGCCAAAAATTTCTCAGTGCACTTGGGGATGGGCTTGATAGTATCTGGCTCCTTCCATGCCTGGCGGGAAACCAAATCAGAGAAGGAGAAATAATAGTCTTAGATGTAACAGGCATACTTATGGATCCGATAGGGGACAAAGCTTGTAAGACTCCCATCTGGATCTGAGCTCTGAGAAACTTTTGTATCATCCTATTCACATCTGCTTCTGACAAGCTTCTGGAGGACCTAGAGGTAGAAGGGACCTGGAATGTTTCTGTGGCGTTTGGAGAAGCTGAGCAGTCAAGGTGGGCAAAATTGGCTTCATAATATATTTGGGAGTAACACTTCTAAAGGAAGTACCTGGCTTCAGATCTGATGACTTATGAGCCGAGGGGGGAGCTGTTAGACTGATCATAATAAAGGCTTTGGATCCAAATGTTGAAACATCTTCTGATCCAGAGAGGTCAGAGCTGAGAGCTTGCTAGTTTTTTTTGGCAGCTCCAACGAAGACCTTGGGGACTTCAATGCTTGCGGTGCACCAGAGGATCAGACTTACTAGGTTTGGAGGGGATTTGAGCTCCTGGAGTGGAAGAAGAGGAAAGAAGACCCCTTAAAATAAGCTTGTTTCTTTTGTCTGGCAGGGCTCTCAGATTAAACGTGGAGAAAATTCGGCATGACATGTCCAAATGCCCTGCTCCAAGGCAATAAACGGACTCTTTGTGGGCATCCAAGTTGGGATCTTATGCCCACAAGAAGTGCATTTTTTAAAGCCTGTGGGTTTGTCTGATATAATTTCCGTAGTGGAAGAAAACAAATCACTTCAAAGAATAATTAACAGATTAAGAAAAGTTTTTTTTGTTTGGTTTTAGATAAATAAACAAGAGAAAATAAACTATCAACTATGGTAGAAAGAAACAAAGAGAAGGGTAAGAGAAAAACCATGCCAGCAATAGTAGAAGGAAAGAGTACTTTGAAAAAGTATGGAAAAGGAAAGGAAGGACAAATAACCCTGACGATCAGTGAAAACTAGAGGGAGGGAGAAAAATTGTAATCAAAAGTTTTATATTAGAGAATAAGGACGATAATCAAACTCACAGTACCAGCGAAAAACACTGAATTGTGAAACCTGCATTTGTTCACAAAGGTGGCAAATGAATTTTGTTAAAGTTTACCATATGAGCCTGACAATTCAAAATTCTGAAAAAATCAAAGTTGCTGAAGTATACACCTTTTCTATGCTTATCAATAATTTTGCCATCCTTATCAAAAAGAGTTGGATTGGAAATAACTGCTTAGCAACAGTGGGATCAACTAAAGCTGGGTCAGGTTTGGGAATAGTGTATAAACATTTAAAAGACTGAGGAGCTTTATGCATCAAATCTGCCTTTTTTTAAGGCCGCAGGCTGACTATCAGGAAAATTGCAAGCAGTAATACACACATCTAAATCAGATAGAGTAGGTGGAATGAGTGTAGGCTCTGGAAATTCCTTTTGTAACAACTCATAGTATTTCCTGAGGGACTGAGAAACCTCAGTGTTTTCTCACTGAAAACACTGGCACACTCTAACAATAGTCTCAGAGAAAGAGAAACCCGCACAGGGAGAATCAGGAGAAAACCCTTTATATGTCCCTTCATTTTTCTGTTCAGATTAAGAATCTTGAATCTCATCAGGAAGAGGTATCCTTTTTGTAACCAGAAACTATTTTATGAGAAGGAGTAATAGCCTGAATTAAACCCTGAGTTAGACGGTGAACTACTTTTGAGAAGGAGTAGACAAACGTTTAGTTTTCCGTTCTTTTTGACAAGAAAAATGGGGCCACCTGTTTTACTAATGGCAACAGCAACTTTCCCAGGGATGGGCACAGCATTCTGACACAACAGGGAAGCCTTCTCTGTTCTGTCTGTCAGGATTATGACTGTTAATCTACACCAGAGGGATGTGGGGTAAAAGATAAGTTGTATGAGGTACAGAAAATGGCCACAGTGTTGTCAACCACCTGTGCTGAGGAAAAATTGCTAGCTTGCAAAGACTGCTTGCTCAACTTTTTCTTTTTTGTGGCTGGCAGAAGAACTTTCTGTGGGAACAGTAGTATTTTCTATAGTTAAGCAGAAAATGGTACCTCTTTCCCGAGGAAGACAAGCAGCAAATGCTGTTAAAAATTACAAACATTTAAATGTCACTTTTTTTTCTGAGAAACAGTAAAAAGCACTTTAAAATACTTTGCCAGCCTCCAACAGCAAACTAAACACAATTTCTCTACAGAAAAAAATGGTTTTCAGTTATTTTGCACCACTTTTAAACTGACAGGAAAAGGAGCGCTCCTGTTTAAAAGTGCAATACTATCTCTTGACAGTCCATTAAAACATAAAATTCCTAGCTTGAAAATAACTTTCCTGAAGAGAAAAGTGATAAGAACAGAAACAATATGTAGCAAATGCAAAGGTTTTCACCAAAGGGAACTCATCTGCCAGCAAAAGAACAGCACCAGGCCAAATGCCTCAGGAGAGTGTACTGTTCAGGGGTAGTAAAGCTCTGAAGGGCTTGGTACCCAAACTTGTCTTTTACTCAGCTCGGCTCAAGCTGCCTGAGAGCTGGGCAAATGGAAGGTGCTCTGAAGCTGTGGAAGCTGGCCAGTTGTTATATCCTTGGCAAGATATAACCCATATAGCTAAGGCTACTGCAGCAGTGAGATTAATATGATGAACATCAAATGTAAAACAATATCAAAAACAGATTTTTACACAGTTTGTTCACACAAGCAGTCACAAATAAATTTCCCTGACTAGTAATGACAGTCCCATAAAATCAATTTTCCTAGCTAAAATTAAAGTATTTCCCAGAAAAACATAAGTTTCCCTCAGAAAAACATAGCAGGTTTTCCACAGCAGGGAACTTATTTGCCTAGCCTTGAAGTATTGCTAGCCAACCATCAGTACTATGAAGCTCATAAAATAACTCTGAGGTTTTTGGTGCTCTAACTGCCTTATACGTGGAACTCTGTTCAAGCTCCTGACAGTTAGACCATGTGGAAGATGCAGTTAAGCTTTGAAAAGCTGACCAGTCAGTCACCCCCTTGGCAGGATATGTACCCAACAGCTTAGGCTACTGCAACAACTGTATATACAAAAGTTGTAATCAATGAAATGAGAAATAAAATATAATTTTATAGTTCCAGTATTTTCCTAGAATATGGAATAAACCACGAATATGGTGAGGAATATTGCTTACATAAATATAGTAAAGAGTAATATTATCAGAGTGGCATGTAAATTGTTTAGTGTAGATGTGAATTAAATACAAATTCCTTACTGGCCCTGTGCTTTGAGTTTACTGCATTTTGTGAATACGTGACTTTATTTTGTTAAAAAGGTATATAAAGTGTGAAAGTGTCTGCTCCCTAAGAAGCAAACCTGTGTGTGAAGCACCACGTTTTAAGTGAAGTTGAAGAATACATAATTGTGGAGAAAGAGACGAGATAGTGAAGAATCAAGTTCTCTCTCTCACATGAAATGCATTCACATTTTGAAAGGATGGTCACATCTAACAGCAACAGTCTTAGTTTAATTTAAGTCTGAGCTAATTTACAACCTCCATGGACTGTAACCCAGGTGACCTGGATTTCTTCAGCGAGTCAAGCACCTGAGGTGTTGGCAGAGGGGTTGGGAAAGGAAGCAATGTTACTTTACTGGCTTGCCTATAGCAGGAGGGTGGATTTTAAGCAGATGGTGATAGTCCTCAGTGGTGAGACTGAGGGTGTTTATCCTGGTTTAACAATACTGGGGCGCACAGTGACAGATGTTCTCAGTCTTATGACTTACATCATTGCATATTGGCTGTGGAAGCAGTGTGTGAGTAGGCTATAACAAATAAAACTCCTATAGCAGCAAGCCCGATCCTAAATTTGGATGCCCCACTCTCTCTCTCTCTCTTCCTGACTATGAGATAAATATAGTACTAAGTCTGAGGGAGGGGAGGGGGTGACTCTTTTCATCTGATTTTGAGGAAAGGCACCGACTGCATAGGTGGCCAAAATAAATTATGTTTGAGTCTAGTGTGAAGAATATTCAGAACATCAGATATATAAGTAAACCAAAGCCTGTAATCCAGGAAGTTTATACGATTATAAGATGACAGAAACTATAGCCCTGAAAATTATAAAGTGATAAAAAGGGCTAAAAAGAGGGGTACACGGAGCAGGAGTTAATTCTAGATTGCTTGACTGCAAGAATGTAGCAATAAATTTGTCTTTGTGAAGTAACAGAATAATAATGTAGGGATAAAAAGTAGTGTACTTTTCTACGTTTTACCAGTAAAAGGTTGTTAGTTTAACATATTTCAGTAACATGATTGTTTAAAGTTACAGGAAAGCATCAAACAACTGCAACACAGCAAGTTTATACATGTGTGTATGCTATGTTATGTGTGTGTGTGTGTGTGTGTGTGTGTGTGTGTTCTAGGGAGCTGTTAACGGCTTGAATGTTAGAACATTGCTGCTGCACACGCTAACACATGAGAGGAATGCCACTAGAGTAAGCAAACAATGTCAGTCATCCTAAAGTAGAAAGAAAAGACTAATTCAGTGGTATTATACTTGTGACAAGAGGATTAGGCAATCAGCTGTCTAAACCAGTTAGATCTTTGATTTTATCCAAAGGCAAAATAAAAGCATTTGCCAGAATTCTAGCAGTCTAACTAAACCCTATGCATTTAGTTATTTAATTAGCAATGTAGATGGAAAAGATAAAAAACAATTACATGCCTGACGGATTAAATAAAGTGCATTGAAAGAACTAGTATTACAAGACAAAAGCAAATAACTGTGACGACTGTTTTTTAAATGGCAGACAGTAAAAGTAATTTAACTGTATGCCTCATTGGTCCACAACAATGACAGAAATTAAGGATAACTTAATTTTAAGTAACACGGTTAGGATATTTCTTAAAGATAATCATCATACTACAGTTGTAAATTAAAAAAAACCTTTCTGACCTACCTTCCAGGACATTAACAGCATCCTAAAGGACCCCACTACTCATTACCTGTAACTCCCACTTCCACAGGATGGACCAGCAAGATCTGCAATGCCTTTCTGAACTTGTCTCAGGAAAGGAGTCTGTAAGGTCTTCTAATTTCAGCACAGTAAAAATGAACAAGAGCAAATGTTTGTTCTTTAGAAATTCTGCTTCAGTTTACTGAACTTGGGTACGACTTTTCTCTTTTCTGGGATTCTGAAGGACCAGTGATGCACTTAAGAAACAGCTGTGCTGCTGACTGCTGGGATAGCCCATATAGTACACCTGGCTTTGGTTTCTTTCCTTTAAACCACTAACCTATTTCTCTGAGATGCAATGCTAGCTTGAGTTTGGAAATTGATACTTGTAGTTTTGGCTAAAAGACAGATAATCAAAATGGGTGCATACCATCAGTACTTTTTCTGATTTTATCTGAGGCCTGTGAGTCTGTGGCTACCTATGCACTCCATCCATATCTCATGAACAGATATGCCTTGTCCTTCTCTATCTACTTACGTTAAACCTTGGCAAGATTATGCCTCTCGTTCAACATTGCCAGTCACAACTATTTTCCAACAACAGAAATAAGTTAATTGATTACTTTGAAGAAAAGTGCTTGCTTTGAAGAAGAATCATACCTCACATTTTCCTAAAGCAAGAATTCCAAACAAAGCCAAAAATAATGGGGGGACAAAGGCTCAAAATCAGGGACAGATTTTTAATATTGGCCTTATAAATGCCGAAAGTTACTAAAATAACATATTTTGTATTATAGTGCATTTCTAATGGGTATAACATCTGAAAATCAAGTGTCTTTCATTATTTACTGACTTCAATCCTCAATGATTTGCCAAAAAAATAAACGTTTTGTGAATATCAGACCAAGAATATGAAGCAAAACTTTGGACATTCTGCAAAATTCTGCATAGTTAAGGGATATGAGAATAATGCATCTATATTAGTTATGTAAATATGTCAGAAAAGAACAGTATTGTGAGATACTCAATATAACAGTATTTGACTGAATTTTTTTTTTTATGTTCTAGTAGTGATTTTTAATCTGTAGGTATAACCACTGGTCCTTTGGCTTCAGAACTTTCATAAAGGTAACTGTACTCTCTATGACTGGCTGAACTATCACTCAGTATAGAGCAAGAAGAACAAAACAACTACTTCAGTCATAGCTTTAGAAAAAATATTTAATGTTTTTGGCACAATAGAAATGAAAAAGACCTCCACCCCAGTCCAGATTAACAGTGTGCTATAAGGATTAGTATCTGCCATGGTACAGGACTAAAGCAGTATTTTGTTTATACCCACACACAAACCTTATAAGTAGTTTAGCAGGCTAACTAAGACTGCCTTGCCACTCACCCCACAATCTAACTGAACCAGCAACACAACAATGCAACAGGAACAATATATTAAAAAAGGCAGAGAACATGAAAACTGGCTGATAGTGTAAAGACAAGCATTCTTTCCTACATTATTATGATGAATGCCTCATAGAACTGCACCCCATTATTTATTTGTTCATTTGTTTGTTTGTCTGTTTTTTTGATGATTGGGTTAGTTTATTTGCTTTTTGATGACCAAGTTAGTTCCACTAGGCCTTTAGCCTACTTTTAAGGGACACTAGAGGCGGTATTCATACTAACTAGATGAAATATGACCAAGATACAAAGAAAATTCCCCTACTCATTCCATGTGTTACTCCTGTTCCATGTGCAAGGACAGCAGGGAGGAGACGCATAATAGTAGATGCCAAGTTTCACCAAACAGCGGAGAGTGGAGGGGGACTCCAAAAAAGTAATTCAGTAATCTGTAGACAAAACAGATTAATTTCTATGAAACAATTGTTCTGGATGATAGATGTGCCTGTCTACAGGAACTAGAATCACTTAAGTATTAAACCCAACACCACTTTCTTAGGTGATCTAAACTATCCATCTTAGGACTGGGAAACTTATAACCATCACTAATGCACAAGCATAGAGATTCCTTTGTCAGTACAATCACTCTGGAACAATAAGTCAGAGTACTCACTAGGGGGAACACCAACTTGGATCTTGTCCTTACTCGTATGCGTACATCTTGCACCATCCCTTTTGTAACTTCATCTCTTGTTAAGTCTGACCATAAAGCCATTTCATTCAAAATAAAATTGAAATCTGAGACTCCTTCCACCCATGGTATTTTCAGAAATTTCTCTAAGACAAACTGCCTACTCCTAAGTGATACATTGGCAAGCTTCAGATCTCCACAAAACCCAGTTAACTCCATTAAAATGTACACCACCACACTATATCAGCATGTAAACAGCTGCATAGATGCAACTGTACCTGTAGGAACAAGTGCAGGAGAAACCCCAGAAACAAACCCACATGGTAGAACCATAAACTAAATAAGCTTAACAATAAAAAGAAGATAATTTTGACACAAAGTAAGAAAAGGAATTCCCAGAATAATGGAGCCCATGTCATTGAAATAAACAAACACCTCAGGAGCTTAAGAAATCCACCAACACCAAATTTGATGGTAAAATAGCTGCCCAAGCCAAAGACAATCACAGTGCCTTTTTTAGTTCTGCTCATAGTCTCAGAAGAACAATGCAGCAATGTGTTGAGCTAATTGTAAACAATATTACCCATACTGAGGCTGAAGATACAGCAAACCTACTGGCCAGTAAATTCAGCTCTAACTTTACCCCTCTCTCCACTCCATCTATCCCACAAGATATACCTGAAACTAGCTTGCTTCCAGCTGTCATACAAGACCAAGTCCTAAAAGTGATATCAAAAGCAAAAAATACTGCATTGATAGGACTGGCAATATCCTTGAATGTATCTTAAACAGCATGAAGCATGATTTAGCCACCCCCTAACAACACTGTTCAACCTCAGTCTCAATACAGATTTTCTTCCAACTGTATGGAGAGCAGCTACAGTCATTCCCCTGCATAAGGGAAGACCTTCCACAGACCCAGGCAATAACAGACTCATAAGTCTGACCAGCCTCATATGCCAAGCCATGGAAAGATTTGTCATGGAACTAGTTAATAAGGACACTGGGAACCCCAAAACACTGAACCTGTCTCAGTTTGGATTCATCAAGGACAGGTCATGCTTGCTCAGCCTGGTGGACTTTTTTGAAAAGGTCACCAAAGCAATGGATGACAGTAAAATGGTACACACCACATACGCTGACCTGGCCAAAGCGTTTGACACAATCACCTATTCAGGCATAATAGAAAAAAATAAACTGTGATAAACCACTACATCACCTGATGGATTGCCAAATGGCTCACAGATAAGATGCACGAGATCAAAACAGGGGAAACTACCTCCACAAAGAGACCAGATATCAGTGGAGTCTCCTACAGTTCAGTGCTGGAACCTCTCTTGTTTAACATCTGCTTCTCTGAAGTAAAAGCCAATACCAAAGTGCTCTGACTAACTACGTTTGCAGATAACTACAGATGAAGAGCAGTCACTGAATCTGCAAATAACTTAGCTATTCTGCAGAAAGGTTTGTCCCAAATAAATAACTGGTGACAAAATCATGGACTGAAACTAAATGCTAAAAAATACATCACTGTATCCTTTGGGAACCTCGGGAATCTATCACATTGATAATATGCCTCTAAAAGTTGACCCAGCTATTCTGGATTTGGGAACTTGTGCAGGAGTGACCTAAATTTTGATCAACATGTCCACTATTGTAAGAAAGTCCTTCTATATTGTGCAGCTTATTAACAAAGGAATTGTGTCTAGATCTAGGGATGTCATTATCGCCCCTGAGTCAGCCTTCATTAGGCCAGTCATTCAGAATGATGCCCTCTTTGGCATGTATCTGTCCAGACATATGCAATGACTGAAATTACCACAGAAATATGTTGCTAAAAGGGTGCAATGCCTAAATAATATGCCTTATATGACTTCACTCAAAGCCTTGTCGCTATACTCAGTATCTCACAGACTGCTAAGAGGTGACATGTGTTTGACATACGAGGCATCCTCTGACCCAATACTGATGAACCTGCTACATACTAGGAAGTCAAATGGAATCAGAAATACTTGGTTTAGGGATCTAAACCTCTTCTGCAACATCAACAGAATGGTTTGTACAGACAGGTATATCTCACAGAGGACACCACTGCTCTGGAATATACTCCCTATCCATGTAAAACAAACCTCATCCCTATCCATATTCAAATGCAAATTGGATCTATGGATGAGTAATAGAAAATTTACCCAAATAATGCCCTCTCTGCTACTAATGAACAAAGGCAGGTCCTAAATGCTTTATCTTATGCATGGATCTCCTCAAATTATCTATGGTATGATCACAGTTATTCTCACTAGGGATAATATATAGTTATCGACCATGGGATGGGTAAGGCCAGTCTAACTGCAAACAGGATAGGTTAAGTTAAACATCAAAAGGGAAATTTTCTAGTCTTAAAATATTTTTGCTGCCATTTCTTTTTGTTGTAATTATGCTCTCATTGTGTAAAGTAGGCTGTCTGATTATAGAATAAATAGTTTTTACTTTAGTTATTTCAGTGGAACTATGCTTATTAAATACAGTAGACTTGTATTGATATTTACTGTTGGGTGTGCAGCTGTCCAGTTATTTCCTAATTCCACGTAATGTGACATTGAACTCTAATAATGCAATTATTAGGGTATACGGTCTGACTGTCTGTAGTAGGTATTTTCTGTAGTCTGGAGATGATCAACATTCTGTAAGTGCAATGTATGATACAGAACCTACTCAGATCTTAACTTTGCAGGCTGGGATCATAAAAATGATGACTTGTTAAATTGAAATGAGGACAACTTTACCATAGAGAGAGGCAGCAGAAAGTCTGCTGGAGGAAAAGGAATGAGAAACAGAAAGAGGGATGGAAGGAACTGTTTATAGAACAATAGGAAAAATATATGAGAAGGCATGGAGGGAATTTAATGAACTGGTGAAAGGAAAGAAAGAACTGCAACTGCTTGTAAATGTTTAGCAGCTGCAGCAAGGAACAAAAGACCATATATCCCTATGGAAAGAAATAAAAGAAGACAAATGGTAAGAATTAAATCTAAAAAAAGACTATTCCTTTGATACATATTTTGTGTTGGATGGTGGAATATAGCTGTTGAGTTCTAAAGCAAATGAACATTTAGGAAAAGAACAATTTCGTAGTGAAACATTTGCATTTTTTGTATTGATGGAAAAAAATGGTTGCATGTGAAAATAAGAAAAACTGTTATTCTTGGAATGAATTTTTTTAATGGGCCCAAATATGCATTTTAAAAAAAGAAAGTGTTTATGCAATTCAAAGCATATTTAATAAAGGAAGAAGACATTTTGATATATCTAAAGGAATTGTGTATTGAAGTTTATAATTTAAAAAAGCTAAGGATGATCATAATGTATGGACAGGGTAGGTTGAGAAATTGAAATGCTACCAAAAATGGAAAGAAATAATATGTGTCATTTGCCACAGTTTATTTATGTGAATGGTATTAGGGGAATTTTAAGGTACTGGGGTTGACCGTTTTTTTTTTTCCTGAGGAAAATCTACATTTTATAAAACAATATAAGAAAAGTCAGTGTCAGCCTTGTGAGGAAAGAAGAAGACGCAGAATAATGCAATGTAAAATGGAATGCAGAATACTTCATAAAAGGGGCGTCTTCAGTTTGATTGTGAAGATCAAGATGAAGAAGAAAATATTAATGCTATGCA
Organism: Protopterus annectens; assembly: GCF_019279795.1. Classification (NCBI taxonomy): domain Eukaryota; kingdom Metazoa; phylum Chordata; order Ceratodontiformes; family Protopteridae; genus Protopterus; species Protopterus annectens. The sequence continues at coordinate 1,231,600,488 of NC_056743.1, read as the reverse complement.
TGAGACTGTAAGTGAGGGTGATAATAAAGATAATGTAAATAATAAAAATGTGGGTATGATATTGAAACTAATAATGGAGAATGTAAAAAAAATTAAAGGCCAGGATTCAGAAATGTTATCACCATCAATAAATCCTTTTTACTACTGACTAACCATTTCTGATTCTTAGACAACCCTTTTTCAAAACTTGCTTTGAAGTAGTGCAGCACCAAGGTGGGCTGTATCTCAGGGTCTATATTAGAACGTCGACAGGGCAGAAGAATGAATGCCCTTACATCAACACATCTTAAGTGAAACCACTAAATCTCAAATGGCCAGAACAGCGATTTTTTTCCCAGGGAAAAAAATCACTAGGCCAAGAAAAAAAAAAAAAAAAAAAAAACAGCAGGCAAAATAAAGTGGAGGGCTTCGTGCCCGTTCGCCCAGACCCCCCTATTTAAAAACTCCTACATCACACTACAGTGGAGGAAACGGCAAATTTGGGACAATGGCCCAGGAATTTTTTTCCCTGGGGAAAAAAATCTCTGTTCTGGCCATTTGAGATTTAGTGGTTTCGCTTAAGATGTGTCAACGTAAGGGCATTTGCTCTTCTGCCCTGTCGACGTCCTAATATAGACCTGTCTCTCAGGCCTTCCACAAATGCTAATGAGACATTCTTGGGGGAAGAGGCATATGATAATGAGTCATGTGCTCTGTCTCCAGAAATGCAAACGCCTATAGTAAATGATTTATGCAGCTGAGTGATTCATAGAATGCTCAGGTGTATAAATCATTACCCTTGGACACATAAATTAACTCAGCATCCAACACTCTCTGTGGCAGAGATCATATTAGAGGTAAGCGCCATGGAGCTTAACAGTTAGGTAGTGTTGGGGGTCTGTATGCATTTTTGTATATGTGTGTGTGTGTGTGTGTGTGTGTGTGTGTGTGTGTGTGTGTGTGTGTGTGTGTGTGTGTGTGTGTGTGTGCATGTATGCAGAGATGTATGTGTGCGTGTGTGTGTGTGTCTTCTGTGTATTTGGATGTGTGTATGTGAGTGGAGGAAATTAATGAGATGGGTGCCTGTACTAACAAGATGTAGCAACCACCAGAGATGATTACCACAAAGGCAGCAGAAGAGGGTTTGTGGTAATCATCATGGAATGCAGAGCCATGCAAATTAACTAATAATGAGGTCTTTCTTCACTGCAGCTAATTTATCTCTGAATCATTGGTTTCTACCATTGCACTAAAGGTCCTTTTTGCCACAGCCTTACTACTAATGCCTAGGCCTGTTTCTGAACCCTGGCCAAAATGTACAAGAAAAGGATGAGACAGATAATGGACATGATAATTAGTAAATAAGGAATAAAGGAGTGGATGTATAATAATTAATTAATTAATTAACAGGGATAACAAACATCTGTGGAAACAGTGAAGATTAGGGTAAGTAATGTAGAGGTGAAAATGTAATATATATCTTTTGCTTCTTCTTTCGAATTTTCCCAGTTAGGGGTCGCCACAGCGGATCACCTGTCTGCTCATGATTGGCAGTGGAGTTTTACGGTGTCAAGTTATATATATATATATATATATATTGAAATTACTGGAAATGGACAGAACATAAGATGAAGAAGTGGTAAGAGGAAATGAAATGGAATAAGGGGAAGAAGTTGCTCATAAAAATCACTTGGTGAAACAGTGAAGGACAAAATAAAGGAAACTAAAAATATTAATCGAAGTTTAAGCAGAAAGGCAAATAATAACATTAGATTGGTGTTAATTGTAAGAGTAGTTTTAATCTGTTTCATTTGGTATATTCACTGTCTCTTCCAAACTGTTGCTAGCATGATCAAAAAGAAACTGTAAGAATAATATAGAGCAAAATTAAATATAAAGGGTTAACTTAGAAGTAGTACAAATGCTGGAAATTAGAAGTAGTACAAATGCTAAAAAATACTTTAATTAGATATTGGCATCCATGCATAAAGGAGTATGTTATTGAGAAACAGAGATTGTAAAAATAGCTGTGTGCGAATGATGGTTGGAAAATGATTAAACAAGAATGTCACTGAGATAAAAAAATATGTAAAATCAAGGACTGAAACATCAGCAAGATATTGCAAGAACACAGAGTTTCTAGATAATGCAAGAACACCAAGTTTCCAAGGACCATCGAGTTTCAAGGACCAAGAACAATCATAAATTAGAAGAAACAAAGAAAGACTGTTATACATCAGACTTTGGAAAAAAAACATCAGACTCTGTATAAATATGAGTGTGCAAAAATAAGCTTTGGGAATTTGCCACAGGGAGCTGAAAGCATTATTTCGCATGTTGTAGAACTAAAGGTACAATTCTAAACAGTAAGGTTGCTATCTGAAGCAGTTGGTCTCTGTGTATTTATTGTACTAAGTACAATATCAGAATTAAGTAGTTGGTCACAGTAAGTAGCTAAATACTGTGGTATGCATGTGTGCAAATGCAAGTAACAGGAAGAAACCAACACAAGGACAGTATATAATTTTACAATGGCGAGCCACAGTTGATGGACCAAAAGGTTTCTTTTTATTTTATTGTTAGCATGTCCAGTCACAGTGCAAACATTTGCCTTCTTGTTTTATTCTTCGGGGAAGGATCCAGTTGCAGAACAGCTGATCTCTGCAAGTTCCACTGGTATTCATAGAATTGCATTGCTGAATCTGCCAGTATCGTTTGAGTGCCTTTTTGGGAGAATCAACAAGGGACTTTCCATGTTTTCTCAATGGAAGATTTGGCCACCTTCCACACAGAAACTGGTAATTCTCTTTTTGTTTCTCATTCTACAGCATGGATGCCATAAAGGAGAGTGTTAAGTGTAAAACTACTTTTCAGGTAGACAGTAATGACAGTCCAGCACATGTATAGTTAGGTTTTAAAGATGGGTATAAACAAAACTGTAGCACATGTAGTACTTTACTAGGTAAAGTTGATGACAATGCCTTATGTAAATTGATTTTTACTTATGACTGGTACATGTCTAATGTCAAAATTTACAATTATTGACCAGGGTGTGTGTTTTGTGACAGTGATGATAAATCTATTTGTCTAGTGTGCCACAGAATGGTTGTTACACAGGTTACATCCAGGGATATATCCCCTGACAAACAGCCCTTATCTTTCTCTCTATATCCTGAGCTAAAAACCCTCCCTACTTCACCTGTATGTACTGTTGAGACCCTTTTGAAAGAAATTTCAGATTTTAAAGATAAGCTCTTACAAGACTCAGATATTGATTTGGTGACTCCTTTTGTTACTTACTGTTCTGACTGGAGTTCAGCTTTATTGCCTGACTCTAAACAAAAATGAAATGAACAACATAAAAAATTTCAAAGGGATAAACAGAGTGGAATACACGACGTCAGTCTATGGCAACACTATTGTTTAAATGTTTAGGGAGCTTAGAGGATCAGTTAGAGACACTTAAACGTAAAGATGAATATCTTCAAAATTGGGAAGTAAAGTATGAATTACTTCAACAGGAACTACAGGCAGAGCATGACAAAACTGCACAATATCAAACAATGGAACATGAATTCCAACAGTGTAGACAGCAGCTAGAGAAATATGAAAAATATAAACAAATGCAGTATGATCTAGACATGTGCACAACAGCTCAGGGCACTAGATGAAGAGTTAAAACATTTAAAAGACCGACTCAAAGAATTGGAAACCGCAGCATGTGCTGTGCATGCAACATGCTGGGCAGGATGTAGCCGTTATAGGGGCAGCAACCCCTGCTGATTTATATCAGCAATCGATAGTGTTACAAACCCTCCCCAAATGGAATGATAAAAAAGGTATATTTTACAGTATGTTAGCTTTTGAGGAATGGGTTAGTTACACGGCAGGCACAGATGCATGGAATGATTCTTTGACCAAATGTTTTTGGACATTTATTCCTAAATGTTTCAAAACATTTATTCAGCTAAAGAACTATCCCCTTAACACTCAGCTGCAACATATGGCAGCAGTGTTACAGGCATGCACACAAGGACAACTGCTAATCACTGAGTTGTTCGATCATTTCAATATTATCATCATAGACAAAATGCTAGAACAGATGCTAGAACAGGCAGATCACTTTCAGCTGGCTTATCAAGTAGTTTTCAATAAATATGACAGAGATATGCAGAATGAAGACACTCAAAAACAGCTTATTCGCTGTTTCTTGGAGCAAGTGAAGGGAGTTGCAGGTGACATTAAGTGCATTTAACAGGAAACCTCAAAGAACTTGCATGATTTAGTGCAAATATTAATGAGAGGCAGGACAATGTGTGATGATGGCAATCTTTTTTTTCACTATGTCTTTGCAGTAAATGAGGACATGGAACCTTTTGCAGTTGTAGAAGTTCATTCAAAAGGGCGGGGTAGAAGCCATTGGATAGACCAAGAACAACAACGGCAACAGAGAGTGGCTTCCACCCCTCCAGCTCCAAAGGGCACCGAAGGACAAGTGGAAGAAAGGAGAGGTCTACAGTGTTTCTGCTGTAAACAGAATGGTCATGTCAAAAAGGATTGTCCATATTACAGGAAATGGAGAGAAGCACAGGAAATAAAGGGGAGGTTTGCTAAGCAAGTTACAGATAAAAATATGGGAAAGCAACAAGTAAAAGTACAAAGGTCCTATAACCAGGGAAAGGATAATTATAATGTAAAACAAATGACACCACAGGATGACGTATGTCCGGTAGATTTTCAGGCTCAAATACCTGTTAGTCCACAATATGCAGAAAGTTTGAAAGCAGAAGTCACAAAGTTTAAGTATGTAGATGATAGTGAGGGGGATGAAAATGAGGGTGAAGAGGAGGCAGTTACAGTTATGTGAATTTGCAAAATCATCAGATACAGATGATTGGGAAAATATACAATAGGGGTGTGCCCCCCTACCCAAGAAGTTTCTTTTTTGACATCTTTTAGAAAGAGGCATGATGGAAGGCCCCTAATTGATATTTGGGTAGAGGCGTCCATATAGGAAAATGTATTATTGGATACAGGAGCAGCTGTTTCGGTTACTAGCCGATCACTCCCACCAGATCCTAAAAACAGAACATGTATTTCAGGTTTTAACGGCACTGGCTGCATTACAGTGGATAGTAAAAATGTGTCCATATGGTTTACACCAAATGATGAAGGCATACAGGGATCTTTTTTAATGCACCCTTCGTCTGCATCAACATTATAGGTATGGATATTATGAATAGAATCGGATTGGTTATAGACATACCAAATGGCATAATATGGAAGGGCGCTGCACCATACAAATAGATGAAACACCGAAGAAACCGCAAGGGGCGGTACACATAGATGCACAGGATGCATGGCAGTCCTTGCAAGCACAGTTTCCACTTCTGTGGTCACAGGGACTGACAGATTGTGGAAAACTGGAAATTCTGGTAGGAATAGGAAATGAGTGGGATTTTTAAACCACCTTTCCAAAAGCAATACCCAATTCCCAAAGAAGCAGAGGAAGATATGCAAAAGTGCAGAGCAGATTGGTAAATGGCAGGTATAATAGTAAAAGGTGAAAGTCTGACAAATTCACCCATCTGGCTAGTTAAGAAAAAAGATGGTAGTTACATGTTAGTCATAGATCTGCGAAAAGTAAATCAATACACTACCCCTAGGGTGCATCTAATTCTGAGAGTTCCTGAATTAGCGGCTAATATAAAAACACAAAGCCAGTGGTTCACAGTCATCGATATGGCAAATGGATCTTTTGCCATGCCACTAAGAAAAAGGGATTGGCCAAAATTTGCCTTTACTTTTAACAATCAGCAGTGTCTTTAGACACGGTTAACACAAGAGTTTCAAAATAGTCCGGTAATCTTCCATCAGATGTTAGACAAAAATCTTGGAAGGGCTAGAAATGGATGGATCGGTGCTCCATTACATAGATGACATTCTGGTACAGTTGGAAATTGTAGACCCGCATTTGAAAAAATTAAAAGAGGTTTTCACAACACTGCAGGAGGCAGGACTTAAGGTAAAGAGTGAAAAAATACAGTTTCTTTCACAAGAAGTCAAATTCTTAGGAACCATTATTAAGGCCACGGGGAGATCTCTATGTGCACACAGAGAGTACAAGGTATTTTACAAATGCAAAAACCAGTGACTATTTCAGATTTGCATAAATTCATGGGTATCATGAACTACAACCGAGAATTTATTGAGGACTATGCACATGCAGCAGGACCTCTATATAACATGTTATCTGTGCAAAAAAATAATAGCACTCTGGAATGGGCTGTGGTAGAGGAAGAATCCTTCACAGCTATGAAGGAGAAATTGGCAAGGGCTACAGAACTGATAGCCCCAACTTCAAAGTTACCATTTGTTTTACAAGCGGCAGCAGGGAAAAACACACTATAAGTGGTGTTATTACAAGAATGGCCACACGGCGGCTATAAAAGATCACAAAAGACTTTGAGACCAGTTACCTTTTGCAGTCACAAAATGACTCCAGTAGAGAAGGGATATCACCCCTGTATTCAGCAATTGTTGACTATATACTGGGGAATCAGACAGAATATCTAACAGACTTTTCATCAATAATAGTGCAGACACCGCATCATGCAATGCTGGTACTAGTGGACAGTTTTGAAGTGAACAAGATTACCAATGGTATCAGTCAATCAGTATTTGCTAGGTAGATGACTACTTTCAGTACAAAAAACATAATATTTTAAGCAGGAGAAAAATATTATTTGTCTAACTTGCTGGGATATGAGGGAAAACAGCATAACTGCATCGACAATATGACTAAGCCAGAAAAATCCCCCATGTTACCCGACTACAATCATTTTTTGCCCTCTGTCTTTGTATACAGAGCCAGGTACTGGGAAAATAGACAGTATGTGACATGATTTGCAGTGATACCAGAAAAGGAAGACTTGGGAGTTCCAGAGCTGGTGCAGCTCCCGGGTCACATGTCAGCCCAAAGGGCTGAATTGGAAGCAGTACTGTAAGTACTACAGCACTATAATCCTGTCAATATTTACTCTGATAGTGCATATGTGGTAAACTTATTCTGTCTACACATGACAGTTTGGGCTCGTAGAGATTTTGTAGACAGTGCAGGAAAACCACTGAAACATGCAGAAGTTTTGCAAAAATATATGCAAAACCATATGGCAAAAGAATGTACAAGGGCAATTTAGTATCTTAAAGGTAAAAGCCCATCAAAAATTGACCTTAGAAGTGTTCAAATTAAATGCAAAAGCAGACGCTTTAGCCAAACAGGTAGCAAAGACAGGATGGCAGTTGTATCCAGATTTAAAATCAGTTGAAGCAGTACAACAAGTTAGTGTATTAAACCAGGCCAGGGATATCACTGAGGATTTGGTTCGAATACATAGCAGGAAGGTTTGGAAGAAGAAACTAGTCAATGCATGATTGAAGGGGTCCCACCTAAAGAATTCTGGGATTATCTCACTACAAAAGGATTAAGATTACTTTATGTGCCATATCAATTAGCAAAACAGTTGGTAAAATACAATCATCAGGTGCTAGGACATGTAGGTAGTGAAAAGTTATGGCCAGTGGTCAAAGAAAAGTACTGGAATCCAGCTTTAAAAAGTTGTGTAAGCTAGTTTCAGAAGAGTGCTTAATCTGTTTATAGGTTAATGCCAAAAGTAAAAAGCCTCAGTTACACAGGGTCATGCCAGCAGATGGACCATGGTATGCTGTTCAAATAAACGATGCAGGACCATTACTACCAGCAAAAAGAGGGTATTGCTACTTGTTAGTAGTGGTAGATGTGTTGTCAAAGTGGGTGGAAGCAATTCCTACCAAAAAGACAACCGCTAAGGCAACAGCAGAATCTTTATGGAAAAACATTTTCTGACATTTGGGATGGCCATGGGTTATTGAGAGTGATAACGGGCCACAGTTTGTCAGTCAGCTAATCAAACAAATGTGTAATTTGTTAGGAATACAACAAAGATTTCATGTACCCTACCATCCACAGTCCAACAGAATAGTTGAGAGAATGAACTGAACCATTAAGGAAAGACTAAAAAAGGCATGCTTGGAAAAGAGATGGGACCGGGTACAAAACTTGCCAGGAATTTTGCTAGGGGTAAGAGCTACCCCAAATAGCAAAACAGTGATTTTACCATTTGAAATCATGACAGGCAGAAAAATGCCCACACAACTGCCTTTTGATCCAGAGGTTGGGCATAATAGACCTTTGTTAGAGGGAGCACTACATCAAAAAAGCCACCTCCTCTCAACTCTATTATACGCAGCACAAATCTTTACCCAAATCAGACAATGTGACCTAGACAAACTAGAATCATGCTACAATAAAATAGCCAAATTTGCTACTAACTCAACCTATAGAACTCATCACTGTACTGCACTAAAAGAACTAAAATGGCTTGAGCTACCACAGCTACTTAACTATCACCAGCTGGGCACAGCCTACAATATTCTCAAATATCCTGAACCCCTCCCCCCCATTATCCAACCTACTTACTGTCTATACTGCAAACTGGTACCTAAGATCTAGTGAAAAATCTCTCTTCTCCATCACCAAGGCTAACAATAATGCAGGGAAAGTACTCTACTCCCACACAGTTGCCAGAAATTGGAACTCTCTTCCCCTATCCGTGTGCACTGCCCCCTCCACATCCATATTCAAAAACTCCCTCAAATCGCATCTTCTTAGTACCTGGTTATGCTCTTGTACCACATAACCCTACCCACACTGCCATTAACTCCCCAAACTCCTCTCTGATCACATGCTGGATCTCTGATCCCCTGTAGGCTTGGTCATCTGAAAGGATAATTTTTAACTGTAGAATCTTACTTGATATATTTTTTTCTCTTACCAATGTATAACTGACATTGTCTTTTTACTTATATTCTATATCTTCTTTTACCTGGAGTGTTTTATTAATTTCTTGTTGTATTACTATGCTCAGCATACATGATGTAACCCGTTTTTGTGTATTATGCTGGATGTACTGTGTTTGTATAACTTGATGCCGGAGCTTTTCTCTCCGGGCCTCCGCTGAAAATGGACCTGGTCCAGTTGGAATTTCTTGGGTTAACAAATGTAAAGTAAAATAAATAATAAATAAAAGACATCACAAAACAATGTGATTACTTGGCAAGGAAGCAAGCATTCCATTTATGGAAAAAGGTCCCAATAATGCCACAGGAACAACACCTTCCCTCTGGAACAAAGTTATTAGTTAAAACATTTCGGACGCACAGTCCATGGGATAGTAATTAGTGAAGACCTTTCAAAGTAACAGAACAAATAGGACCTCTAGTCTATAAGGTCATACAAAGCAAGAAAAATAAAATGTTGCTAGTTCACAGGGATCAAATGAGAGTCACTGTTTATAGTGATCAGCAGCAAAATGCATCGCCTTTGAAAGAAGGAAAAGCAGATGCTCAATAAAGTTTCTGTTTCTGTTTTTTAGAAACAACATACAAGACTGAATGCCAAGCATTGTGCAAAGTTTGTTGAAAGTACTCCCAAAGAGGTTGTTAGGACAAACCAGTTTTAATAAAAATGAAAAACGTTATTGTTATTATAAGTATTGTGCTCAGTGGACTCCTTTTGGAAGAATGCCAAACAGAGGGAATCAAGGTTGTTTATTACAACATTTCATGAATAAAGCTTGCTTGGGAAAATGTTACATGAAATAGAACACAAGGCAATTTTAGTTGTGAAATGCAAACAAAATGTATTTTTGGGAGCATAACATTCAACACAAATATATCGGCATGATTAGCTAAACAAGATCAGGCATACATAAAACATTTCAGTAAACAGTTGAGTTTCTATTAGATGTTGCACATTCTACCCTGAAGATGTAACAAAGTGGACAAGCCAGGACATCAGACATAAAATGACACAGTGTATAGATAATAACACAAAAATTAAAATAAATTCAACAGGGGAAGAAAAGGGTATAATTCCTACCAATATTCTGTTTATTTGTACAAATAGCACAAAAATACAAGGAAAAGGACCATGGGTCAGAATACATACCATTCTGGGTAACAAGCCAGTACTTCATATGGATCAAGTGGTAAAAATACCATCTCTCTGTACTATGATAGGACAACAATACCAAATAACAATATTGCACTTCAATATTACATTTCCAAGTTTTAAACAAATGAGATGCAGATTTAAAAGAGTGTGGTATGACACACTTTTAGGGGGAGTAGGAGCAGGAGACCCTAAATGCTGTGGATGTTGAAATTTTACGAAATAAATTAAAACTAGCAGGACAAGACATATCACAAATTGTACATTTGCAAGCACAATGGAATCCTACTATATGGTATGTACATAAACAAAATGTATGGTATCAAGAGGGATTTTTAAGTCATTACAATGTATCCCTAATAGGCAGATTGCAATTTGATACTAATGTATCTATATTTGTAGATTGGACAAAATGTACTTTACAGTCATTGTATGTTAAATGCAAAAAAAAAAAAATGAGTTACAGACAAAGTTAATGTTAAAAAATGAGTACATGTGGTGACAACTATTCAGCAAGTGGATCCCGTCCACTAGCTGGATAAGACTGTTCACAGAACAGACTCTGTGTAATCACAAGCATTGCACTGGAAAAGTTATGTATTATAATGTAACAAAACAAACAGTGATGTGTCAATTTATGGTATTACCCATAATATTCTGGTCTACATATAACTATACTGAACTTTGGTTACCTCAACTTGAAGGAAATGACATAGATATGGATAACAAAAGACACATGTTAAAACATTGTACAGAAACTATGAATGGTTTCATATGTGGGCAGCATTCTCCCATTTATGAACCATGTTTTTACAACATTCTGTAAATTTGTGCAAATGGACAATATTAACTTCAAATTTTAAAATGTTTGTCAAAGCGGCACCGCAATTTGTATGTGTGGTTTCAAATAAACCAGTGTTAAAAAACAAGCAAACACCCTTTGTGGGATGTATCAGTAATATCAAGCATTTAATCTGGGAAAATTAACCCTATGTGTTTTCTACCAGTACTAAAGAAATGAAAACATTTCAATGGAAATATGAAATGATTCAATTTCCTAATATTACCTTGTCATTAGATAAGTTAAGAGAAATAATACAGGACACAGACTACCTTAAAGATTACTTGGGTCATCGTAACCACAGCATATTATGGCATAAAGTAAATAGTATAATAGTGAAAGACAAATTAGTAAAATTGGCTGAAAAAATGGAAGCTAACACTGCCCATAATTGGTGGGACATATTCACAGGGTGGTCATCATCTGGAACCAAATTGTTAAATTGGTTAATACATCCGGTGTTGGTAGTTTTAGGGATCATAATAATAATGACAGCTTGAAATTGTTGTATATGCTGCAGTTTGCGAAAAGTTGCAATAACTCAGCAAGTCATAATTGTAAACATGAATAAAGTGGTAAATGCTGTAAATAGTGATGCTGAAGAAACAAATGCAGTATTTTCTTTAACAGAAGTTTAGTCTGTTCCCTAAAATATAATTAGGGGGAACTGTAAGAGTAGTTTTAATCTGTTTTGTTTAGTATATTTACTGTCTCTTCAAAACTGTTGCTAGCATGATCAAAAAGAAGCTGTAAGGATAATAAAGTGCAAAATGAAATATAAAGGGTTAACTTAGAAGTAGTACAAATGCTAAAAAATAGTTTAATTACATATTGGCATTCATGTATAAAGGAGTATGTTATTGAGAAACAGAGTTTGTAAAAATAGCTGGTGGTTGGAAAATGATTAAACAAGAATGTCACTGAGATAAAAATATGTAAAATCAAGGACTGAAACATCAACAAGATTATGCAAGAACACCGAGTTTCCAAGGACCATTGAATTTCAAGGACCAAGAACAATCATAAATTAGAAGAAACAAAGAAACACTGTTATACATCAGACTTTGGAAAAAAACCCCATCAGACTCTGTATAAATATGAGTGTGTAAAAATAAGCTTTGGGAATTTGCCATAGGGAGCTGAAAGCATTATTTTGCATGTTGTAGAACTAAAGGTACAATTCTAAACAGTAAAGTTGCTAACTGAAGCAGTTGGTCTCTGTGTATTTATTGTACTTAGTACAATATCAGAATTAAGTAGTTGGTCACCGTAAGTCGCTGAATACTGTGGTATGCATGTGTGCAAATGCAAGTAACAGCAAGAAACCAGCACAAGGACAGTATATAATTTTTCATTAATGAATGTGAACGCTATTAAGAATGATGACAGAAGATTGCATGTTCTAGAAAAATTGTGCAGAATTATATACAGATATTACCTTGTAATTCGATATCAAATATTTATCAGGAAGCTTAAGAATGTAGACAGAAAAATATGGGGAAATAAGATTATGTGGAATTATAGTATTAAACATGTTAAGGGACTGTAATTTTACTTGCAAAAATGAGTACATAAGTATTGGGTTGCAAAATAATAAAGGCAGGAAGGTAATTTTTAGTAGATATCAGGATTAATGGTAGAGTACTTAATTGGAATTTATACACGTTATGGTGAAGGAGAGAAACAGAGCAGCTGTTTGAGGTTATCAAGCCATATGTGATGGTAAATATGAGCATAGTGATAATTGGTGATGCTAACTGTAATCTTAGGAAGGGAAAGAAATGGGTAGCAAAGGATATCAGGAAAGCATATGAATTATTAAAATGTGGACAGTTAAGGTTGGGCAAGGAGAGGGTTTGTACATATTTAGAGTGCTGATAAGGACAGAAATAGACTGCATGAATATATGGTATAAAATGGCAGTGGGTCCATTGTCTTTTTTTAAGATCATGTAATAATATAGGTAGAGACTAGAAAGAATGAAGAAGGAATAAAGTTGGGCAAGATTATTTAGAACTTGATGGGAATTAATTGTTAAGAATGTTGTGGCGTAAGAGGTGAAAATGCTTCTTTGCTGAGTACCTGACAATGGGGCTTTATTACAAATTTTGGACAGAGTGCTTGGCAACTTCTTAAAGTAAGTATAAAAATGTTATATACATATAGAAACAAAATGGAGAAAGAAGGACAGGAGTATAGGTTCATAGGTTCATAGGTTGGCACTAGGCTATTGGCCCTAGGGCCTATACAAGCCTAGCCATAACAATTCTCTGGATATTTCTTTCCACAATATTTACTTCCCTGGACCCCTGTCTAGCAGGGTGACTGACATGATCTCTTGGGTGAATTTCCTATCTTCCATCCAATCATCAAGGTTCCTTTTAAAGAGGGCCAAGGAGATGCTCTGCTTGACATGTATGGGCAGTCTATTCCAGAGTATGGGGAGTCTCTGGGTCAGGAACCTATCCCTCCAGCATGTTTTGTTTATTGTGATGGCAAGGTTTAGATCTCTGGAGTGTGTGACTCTGAGGGATTGGGATTTCTTTGAGTGGAGCATGTCCAACAGTTCAGGGTTTGACATGGCCTTGTATGTTAAGCACAGATCACCTCTGAGTAGACGATATGCCACAGAGTATAGCTGGAGTTTTTTTTTAGATGTTCAGCATATGGCATCTGCTTTAGGCCTGTGATTCTTTTAGTGAGGTATTTCTGCTGCCTTTCCAGCTGTTGCAGATGTCTTGTGAGGTACATACCAAATGGGGCATTATACTCTATAATGGGTCTAATGAGGGATGAGTACAGTGGGACAATGACCTCCTTTTTTCTGGATGAAAAGCCCTTAGTGATGAGGTGTGCCACATAGAAGGATTTCCTGACTGTTGTGACGATATGGTTATCGAAGGTGAGACCACTGTCCACCTGTGTCCCTAAGTCTCTCATCACACTTTCGATGTTTAGTGTACTGCCACCTATGTGGTAATTCATGGGTACATGTTTTTTCCAAAGGGGATAACTATATATTTCTTGGCATTAAGCCTGAGCCCATGGCTCTGGCACTAGGCATCTGTTTCTTTAAGGCCCTTTTGTATATCATATTTTGATAAAAGAAATGGAGGAAGTATTGGGGATGAATGATCATTATCTCTGGATGGAAATGCAAATTTATGAAGAGAATATGGCAAGAATTAAGAAAGCTATGTACAAATAGAGATATTATTTGAAAAGAGGAAATGAAGAAGCAGCTCCTTTTTGTCAAAATCAGGGAAGAATAAAGAAATAATACAGGTAGTACAAAAAGAAACAGGAGAAGAAAATATAAACAGAGAAAATTATGAAAATGGTCATGTGTTATACAAAAATGATGTGTGTGCAGAAGAAGTAAAGTGGGTGTAAGGTAACTCTGATTTAAAAAGTATTTAAAAAGACATGTTAAATATGGAAAGTAAGGTACAAGAAGTGGGGAATGTTTTGAAATAGGCACATGATCAGTCAGTTTCAAGGACAGATGAGCTAGACTGTACATTTTTAAAAGGATGAGTAAGAATCTGAAAATGTTATATGTGAACATTATGAATGAGTGGAAGGAAGAAGGAATTATTAATAATCAGGTATTAAAATGGGTAGCAAGATTTATTTGGGTAAAAAAGAGAAAAAGAAGGTTTAAAGAAATGGAGAACAAAACACTGAATGATACAGGTTACAAAATTAGTGTGAAATATTTCAAAATAAATTTGAAAGATTATTCGGAAAGAGGAATCAATGGTATTAGAAGGAGGTAACATTAGGAAATGTGAATATTGGTAAAGGGAAGTTGTAAGAAAGAGGTTAAAATAGTTACAGGACACACAATTAAATCATATGATAATGTTTGACATAAGCAGTTGTGGAGGATTTTAAAGGTTTATGGAATAAAAGCAAAATTGTTGAATTTGCTACAAAAAGCTTCCAAAATAAGTTTCTTTAAATCTCGATTAATGGATGGTACAGGGAAAATGTAAGAGTAAGAAAATAAGTCAGACTAGGATATTCTATGGACAGTGTTTTATTTGCTTTATTAATGAGTAAAATAGAGATAGAAGTTGAGATTAAAATGGATGAAGTAAAATGTTGTTTCCTAGGGAAAGTGGCAATGCATTTGGCATTGTCATGTACATACGACATAGTACTGGTAAAACAGAAGTTGATAAGAGAAGTCATTAAAATAGTAATATTTTTGGACTTTTCTGGGTTACATTTAAATAAAGAAAAAAGTAAAGGGTTATGTGAGGTGATAAAACTTAAGGGGATTCACTTCGCTGTGTCAGAAATTACTGTATTGTGTATGAAGTTTGAATGAGAAAAGTAGTTTTAGAGCAATGGGATAAGGTAGTCAGAAGAAATTCAGTAAGTTGCTATATTATGGAAAATATTTAGGTTGACTTTTACAAGGAAGGTTTATTTGCTGAATTCCATGTTTTTAGAAACAAATAGGGTATATGTGTTGAGTAGCCACATAATAAAGAAAATAATTATTACAGCTGTTTCTAAAATGATTTAGGGTTCAGGATTGAATCCAATGAAGGGAGTAAGGCTCCATGATAAAACCAAAAAAGGAGACTTTGGTTTGATTAGATTGTTAGATTTTGCATGGCTACTTTTGTTTTTGGGTAATTAAATGTGATATTTTTGTATGGAAATTAATTAATGTTAATAATACTAAATATTTAATAGCAACAGAAATATCTTAGAGTTATAAGTATAATTTTGAGTTATATTACAATAATATAACAAGAAGGAGGTATATGAAACATGATGAATTGGAACCTTGTAAAAATGGTATGATTTTGAAAGAAACTTTACTGCCTGTACTTTATGTGAGAAAAGTAAATGAATATGGAATTTTAGAAGAATTATATGAAATAATGTTTACAACATTGCATAATGATACAGTTCTGAAAGTTGCAAATTGGATAAATGAGAATTATGAAGAACGATGAAATATGATTTTGATGAGAGCTAAGCTACATTAATATTGAAATGTTATAATTTTTTGTCTTTCTTTTTTGTGCTTATTTTATGTCTGGTATATGTATTACTACAAATAAACAATACAATACAGTATGGTAGAAATGAAAAAAATATAATGCAAATGGAAATGTTCCACAATGTTTTTGCAATAAAAAGGAGTATATTTAAAAAATTAAGATTTTTGAAAAGAGAAAAGAATATGGGAAATAAGAAATTGAATGACTGTGAAAACAGGTATGTGGGTATCTTGTCTATCCATCTCAAGAAAGTCAGGATACCCGCAAGTCAAGATACCCACACACAATATATGGAAAATGAAAAACACACAAGTTGTGGGCGTCACAAAGACATTCAACAGTAGTTGATTGAGAGGGCCAGACAAGAGACCAACACACTCCATATGGAAAAGGAAAAGAAAAAAAAAGCAAAGCTTGTAGGTGGCACACAGAAAAGGCAGGCTTTTGTTACCATAAAGTAAAAACATGTTCAAGAACAGGTTCAAACAATATAAGTCCAGCCACTTTTTTAGTTTATCCACATGAATACATGATTGACTGCACTGTAACTGAATGGAACTATTAATACCTAGAATATTTTCTTTCAGTTTTACCTAAAGATTCCTTTAATACGGGAGAATAAACCCTGAGCCAGTGGGAACAATCCATATAGTTAAGTTTAGGTATAATTTATCAACTCACTTCTAGGTCAATACTTCCTTTTGTCACAGTTTAACCACTGGCCACCTCTTACTCATGCTTTACACCAATCAAGGACATCTAAAGGTGCTTTAAGGAGAAATAAGTCTCAAAGTAATGTTTTTCCAGCAAAAGCAATTGAAAAAGAATGTTTGGCTTTTGTATGAGTCCATACATGGCCTGCTCATGATAGTAGGCTGCCAAATCAATCTGTTCTCCTTTTCTAAAAACATTTTATACTGCACAAGGAGACAACTAGAGCTGTGTTTTATAATATCGCATTACGTTTCTTTTATGGAGGCAGGTGTTCCTTGCCACAGGGATTTCAGTGGTCCAGTACATTGTGACCAGGCAAATCATGTCAAATAATAACATTTTTGTTTTACATCCCAGGTGTTTTTCTTCATTTTCAGTATTACATTTCTAAAACACACTATGAAGCACCTATATAATACTGTAATTCTCAAGACTTTAATTATAATCACTTTAAACTGTCATATATATATATATATATATATATATATATATATATATACGTATGCCCTGAGACTCACAAAGATTTCTTTCACCTGCACTAATTTGCCATTGTGGTCTGATCAGTTAACAAAATACATAGAATCTTTGATCCAAACACATAGTAAAGCTACACAAATAACAAACTTCAGAAGTTTATTACCATGTGTCTGACTCAAACTGCACTGTCAGACTTGACAGTATTACTGTCTTCCCATACAGCCTATGCACTGTGGTAGCTGTTGCCATCACAAAATATCTAAAAGTCAGAATACTGAAAACCTGAAATTTGCAATTGTTCATGATTGGGCAATCCCAGAATTTGTAAATATCTATAGCTATAGCTATCTATCTATATATATATATATAAATATATGGATCTACTTCAGTAGATCGAACTTTTACAAGTTCAAACCACATATGGCCGAGACCATATGTTCGAACTTGTAAACGTTCAAACACTGAAATAAAAACACATAAAACAAAAAAACACAAAACTAAATGTCTACACCCCCTTACTTAAATATACCAACTCCGAGATCGCACTACATTGTGTCAATGGGAAATCTTCCTTTTCCACTCTGTACAGAGATCTCCATTCAGTCCGATTGAACTTTTACTGGTTCGAACATATGGTCTCGACCATATGTGGTTCAAACTTGTAAACGTTTGATCGACTGAAGGGGATATATATATATATATATATATATATATATATATATATATATATATATATATATATATATATATATATATCTACTGAACAATAAAAGGAGAAAACAAAAAAGAGCAATCTTTTTTAGACTGAACCACAAAACATCTAAAGAAACCCCCCAAAAAAAAACAAAATAAAAAGCACTATTTTTTCAGAGGTAGGAGCTCTCTGCACCCCAGCCCCACTCCCTGCTAATTATGTATGCACCGACTTTGAGACTGCACAACAGCCCATAAAGGACAAATTCTCAGGCCCAGGTGTACCATGACCTTGCATGCAAAAAGCTGGCAGGCCGAAAAACAATGAAAAAAGAACATTAGCTCTTTTGTGCATTCACTCTTACCATTTTCAACTATATATCTATATCTGTTTATCTATCTAACTGCAGATATATATATATATATATATATATATAGAGAGAGAGAGAGAGAGACACACACACACACACACACACACACACACACACACACACACACACACACACACACACACACACACACACACACACACACACACACACATACACATATATACACACACATAGCATAGGCACCCCCTACATGAATATATATAATACACATACAAGCACACACACAATCACAGACAGACACACACACACACATACACCCTCAAAGCATCCAAGGATCCACAAACATGTCCTCACATAGTCGCTCACACTGAGAGAAACACTCCCCCACATGGCAGCATGCATGCTCAAATATACACATGCATGCACACACACACATGTGTGTGCATGCATGTGTGTGCGTGTGTGTGTGTGTGTGTGTGTGTGTGTGTGTGTGTGTGTGTGTGTGTGTGTGTGTGTGTGTGTGTGTGTGTGTGTGTTAGGACTACAGAAAAGATATGTGGCTGAGCCAGGTATGGAAATAAGGTACATAAGGAAAGCTGGTGGTGGAATGTGGAAGTCCAGGAAGTCATCAAAAGAAAGAAGGAGTGCAGGAAGAAGTGGGAGATAGAAAAAACTGACTAGGGTAGGAAGGACTACTGGTTGGCTAAAAAAGAAGTTGCAATAGCAAAGAATAGAGCATCAGAGGCACTCTACCAATTTCTGGAAAGTGACTTAGTAAGTGGCACAAACAAGCTATATCAGATTGCAAGGCAAATACAGAAAGATAAAGAAGATAGTCAGTCACCATTCATAAGGGATGCCAGCAACAACCTGCTCACCAGTCCACAGAACATCAAAGGCAGATGGAAGGATTATTTCCAGCAGCTTCTGAATGAAGAAAACACTACAGAAGCTGTAATGCCCCAGAAACAGCCTACGATGAGAGAAGAAGAGGAGCCCACCCTAGAAGAAGTAAGAACAGCACTAAGGAAAATGAAGTCATGGAAAGCAGCAGGCTCAGATGAGGTGATAGCAGATATGATAAAGATGCTTGGTGAGACAGGTGAGAAATGGCTCCACAGGGTACTCATATCAGTGTGGAGAGAAAGGCGTATCTCGGATGACTGGAGAATAAGCATACTTGTGCCAGTGTACAATAACAGAACAAAGGGGACATCCACAACTATGGGCAGTACAGAGGCATCGCACTCCTATCACACTGCATGAAAGTTCTGGAGAGGGTGATTGATAAATGGATACACAGAGTAGTAGAATGTAAGATGGGAAATGAGCAGTTCGAATTCAGATTAGGATGCAGCACAACTGACCCAATGTTTGCAGTGTGACAGATAATTGAGAAGAAGCTAGAGATGAGGAGAGAGTCCAAATGGGCATTCCTAGACTTGGAGAAAGCATATGACAAGGTCCCTAAAAAGCTGATCTGGGCAGTACTGCAGTGGTTTGAAGTCCCAGAAACATTGGTGGAAATAGTGCAGACTATGTAAAAGGATCCAATGACTCCAGTACGAACAGTGTTCGGCCTCACAGGGGGGTTCCCAGTAGGAGTGGGTGTACACAAGGGTTCAGCTTTCAGCCCACTGCTGTTCATACTGGTGATGGAGTACATTAGCATACAGGTCGGAGGGGGCAGATCAACAAAGTTGCTGTATGCAGACGATGTGGCATTACAGGCAGATTCTGAGCTAGAACTTCAGCAAATGATAGGAGAACGGAATGCAAAACTGAAGGCACACGGGATGAAGCTAAGCACAAATAAGACAGTGGTAATGGCAGCAAGTTGAGGAAATCAGAAGAAGCTGAGAATAGAGATAGAAGGGAAGATAGTGGAACAGATAAACAGCTTCAAGTATCTGGGAGGGGTGGTTGAGGAAAAGGGAAGTCTGAATGAAGAGGTCAAAGCTAGAATCAGAGGGGCTGCAGCCAACTGGCACAGAGTCCTAGATGTAGTTTATGACAGAAGAATGCCAAAGAAGCTGAAGTGTAAGGTGTAGAAGACAGTGGTATGACCAATACTACTGTATGGTACAGAAACCTGGGCAATAAAGGGAGAACAGTTGAAGAAGCTAGAGGTGATGGAAATTAAGTGCCTGAGAAGAGTGGTAGGATTCACACTGTGGGACAGATGAAGAAATGAGGACATAAGAACAGAAGCTAAGGTAGCTCCGATTGCAGAAAAAAAATCAAAGAGAACAGATGATGGTGGTTTGGGCACATGTGTAGAAAAGCAGAAGACAATCTGGTGGGACAGACAGGAAGAAGGTAAGAGGAAGCAAGGATGTCCAGCAAAGATGTGGATGGATTGTGTGTAAGAAGATCTGTGACAGTCAGGCATGAGTGTTGAAGAAGGCAGGAGTGTGACACTGAATCGACCCCATGTAGAAAAAAATGGGAAAAATGGGGGATGATGATGATGGAAGTAGGACAGGCGTATATACTTACTTCCATGTTGTTGAAAAATAATGTAGAAGGTCATATTGGATAAATTATTGTCCAAATTGGAAAGGTTCGGACTTGAAACTGTATATCAGCGTATGTATGTTGAGAACTGATCCATTACCACCTATAACATGATGTTCTATAACAATTTAATAACTATGGATGAAAAAATTGTGCTGTGATGCAATTTATATAGATTTAACTTTAGCATTTGATAGGGTTGTACAGAAAACACTGATCAATAAATTAGAACAACTAGATACTGATGCACTCATGATAAGATGATAGCTGCATCTCTTACAGATATGACATGGCATGTATCATACAACAATTGGACAGGTGAAATTCGAGGTTACAATCAGGGTGTCCCACAGGGCTCTATTCTATGCCCATACTTGTTTAGACTGTATCTTTCTTTTTCTACAGTCTGTATGCAGATGATTTGAAAATTGTTAAACTGATTGCATGTGTTACAGATATGGCATGCCTGAGTAAATTGACAACTTTGGGCACAGGAGAATAATATGCTGATAAATACATCAAAAACTAATCATGTGAGATTTGGGAGACATAAACTGAAAGGTAAATACTCAATACAGCACAAAGTGATTGAAATGGTAGATTCATTTAAAGACCTGGATATATGGGTAAATCCAGCTTGTTTTACTAATCATATCAACCACTTGGTTAATGATACTTATAGAACAGCAGGTTGTATTAAAAACTTTATAAAGTCTAGGAAATCAGAAATGATGAACTCGTTGTTTTTAAATTATATTAGACCCAATCTTGAGTATCTAATAACAATATGACAACCTTATAAGAAAAAAAGCACGGGTAAACTGCAAAGATTACAGCAGAAATATACCAAGAGCATCCATGGATATGAAAATTTAAGTTACTATGAAAGACTAAAGTATCTGAACTTTTACAGTATCTCATATGGATATTTAAGGGAAGACCTTATTCAGGTGTATAGGGCATTTAGAGACAACTACCTCCGTGAATGTTTCAGGTTATCAAAAAATAGAGAATCATCAGACAACTTATATAGGAAATTCTGGAGGAATTAGAAGTATACTTATTGGTTCTCTGAGACAGTAGCTGATGCATGGAATAAACTATTAAAACTACCTTTAAATAAGAATTAGTTTAGATATTTTTAAGAACAGCCTGGACACTTATTATGGGAACAACTGTTTTGGTATATTGGTAGGCTATAAGAGTATTATTGCCCTTGTTTGAATTATTTGTATGTATGTATGTAAGACAGAGTCAGATGAAACAATCACATATATATATTTAGCTACTGGTAGTGTTAGATCCAGATAAGCTGTTACAGTTCTACATACAATTGTTTCAACACATTCATTTTGCATTTGCTTTATTCAAACTTATAAATGCTGTATATTTGATTTTACAAATGCACTGCTTAATTGTATATATTTCAATTAAACATTGTTATTATTCAGTTTTAAATGCTTGTGGAAAGTGGTGTAGTAATTAGATTAAGAGTGTGTGTAGTGAACTGGTGTTGAACTAGTAACATCAGTTGATAGCTCGTGCCTTTTTAAGAGTTATTACTCAAACTTCTGACAATATATAAATATTTAATGACTGACATATTTAAGGGTAAGCAATAGTTGTGCTGTTGGTGTGCTGCAGTAGTGTGGCTGATAGCAGTGTTACTGCAAGGACAGGTATCACTAATCCTTCCTAGGAAATATTACGTGTGTGCATGCATGTATATAGAGTATGCAAAATTATCTTGGACAAGTTTCAGTTAGTGTTGTTAAGACTGCACTGGAATGCACTGGGCTCATTCTGAGGTTTGTGAAATCCTAGGGAAACTAAGACTATAACTCTGATCTGCAGCTGTAAAAAGTAAAACGTATGTGGGTGTGGCACTTGTTGCCTATTATTCTAAGCAGCAATGTGCATTTACCGTATTATCTTAAGGCTACTCACTGTTCACATATTACTTGGTGGTCAGTGATAGGGATCACAAAACATCACATATTAACTGGAGGTAACGGGTAGGATTATATATCCACTCATCACATATAATTTGGTGAAGGTGATGCATATTTAAAATGTGTGTCCCTGTCCATGACAATAACAGTTTAAAATGGTAAAACGTTTTCTATCTGAAAACATTTATTTTCAGTGAGTGAGACAGTTTTTCTCACCAGTTTTCATATTGCCATGTATGGAGACTAAATAACAATTCACTTATTCAAGAACGACAGATAAAATTACCACACACCGACAACATATGGAAAATGCATATGCCTGGGGTATAACATAGCAAGGGGTTATTTTATGCTACCATAAAATAAGAAAACTCTGGCTAGAATATCTTCAGTAACAGGAATGCATTTTATTAGCTAAGCCACTTGAATACAACAAGACTTAATGGATTGCAACTGTCAAAACAGAGAACAGTTTATTTCAAATGAACCTAAAGATTTCTATATGGAACACAGAAAAAAATCCTGGGCCAGTGGGTGAAAGCTGTACAATTCAGTATGTTCATCATATTGATCACTGCTACAGTATTCTTAGCTATATTAATTATATCCTGCAAGGATATAACAGCCAGCCAGCTTCCTAAGCTTCAGGGCACCTTACATTCACCCAAAATGTCAAGCAGTTCGAGCTGAGCTGACTAAAAGATAAGTGTGGGCATGAAGCTCTTTAGAGCGTCACCACCACTGAAAAGTACACTTCTCTGAGGCTTTTGAAGATTGATGGTGAGCTTGTGCTTTCCTTTGCAGGTTAGATAAGTTCCCTTTGGGGGAAAAACTTCCATGTTCTTACATTTATTGTTTTATTACTGTCATCTTCATGAAAGCTATTTTAAAACTAGGAGTTTTGTGCTTTAACAGACTGTCTCAAGATTCTAACATACTTTTAAGTGGAGCACTCTTTTTTTCTCTTTCAGCTTAAAAGTAGTGTTAACTACCTGAAAACATATTTCTGTGGAGAAATTGTGTTTATTTTTCCACAGTGGGGCTGACATAGTGTTTGAAAGTGATTTTTTACTGTGTTTTTCGGTACTTACGTATTATCACAACCACATTCTGAATAACCCACTCTGCAGTTGTGCTTATGCGGTGGACATTTACTGGCTGTATTAGGTCGTTAAAACATTTAACAGTCGGCTTTTCTACTGGCATCTTGTTTGAGTACACTCTGCATTCTTGTAAAGTTACACACATTTCCTAGCTTCACCATTGCTTTTCTGTTTGTAACAAGCGGTAGGCAGCCTGTACTTGCAATTGCATGCCGCATGACCAAAGGATTTTCTCAACAGTGCACTATGACCTGACATGAGTTGGGGGTTGCGGAGCTCCAATCCAATGTTAACATAATGAAAGGGTCAAGGCAACAGTGAATTACACAAATATAAATTCATAACCTAAGTACTCTAAGAACGTACTCCAGCAGCAAATGAAAAAAAAAAAAAAAAACAGAACCTAAACAGTTGCAGAAAATAATGACTTGGTAAAACCTTAACAACAACTGAAATGCTAACCTCTGACTTCCAGAAACACAGTATAGCAGCCTACGCTCAGTTCAAGTGGACAAAAAAAAATGAGCTAGGTTATTCCCAGAAGTGACAATAATGTACTTAATGTAAACCAGACCGTAGAGAAACACTACGGAGAATTCTGTATTCGTGTCAGACTTTGAATTCTTAGCACTAAAGTAAAACGGCCGTATGCATTTATGCATTTAAATTACAACTTCATTTCCTTGGTTGGTTTTCAGTTCATCCTTACAAAATGTAATTCACCACCGATTCTTATTACCACCCGAGATTTTAAACCTCCTTTAATAAAACAGTTCTGCTGGCAGGTAAAATAGCAGTGACTCGCTTACCATTTTGTTCTATTTATGAATTTGGTGGTCGTTCAGAATGTGGTTGCAATAATACACAAGTACCTGTTTTTCTGTCAAAAAAGGAACTGTTGTGGACTGGTAGTTTTACTGGCATTTAATGTTTGTCTTCCTCAGGAAGGAGGTACCATTTTTGGCTTGATCATAGAACAGACTACCAATTCCAGGGTTGGTCCTTCTGCCAGATACAAAATGAAGCCTTTGCACCACAGCAGGCTAGCAAGGGAAAGCCACTCTTGTCGATCCTGGGAGAGGAAACAGGGAAGGTTTCCCTGGAATGCCAGAATGCTATGCCCATCTCTTGTGGAAGCAGTTGCTGCCATTAGTAACATGACCAGCCCCATTTTTCAAAAAACAAAACAAAATCCAAGCACGCATCTACTCTTTCTTAAATTTCTTTAGACAATAGTAGTTTATTTAGACTTAACTCAGGGTTTAATTCATTCTAATGATTTTTCTTGTAAAGTACTTTCTGGTAAAAGAATGAGAGATTCTTCTTTTCCTGAAGAGATCTGAACAGGAAGATGCAGGGATGCATTCAGGGTTTTCCTCAGATATACTCAGAGAACAGCTCACTTTCTGATTCTCCCTGTGGGGTTTCTTTTTCTCTGAGACTATTGCTAGAATGGGCCAGTGTTTTCAGTAGGAGAATACTAAGGTTTCTCAATCCTTCAAAAAATACTGAGATGTTACAGAAGAATTTTCCAGAACCAACCACCATTCCTCCTGTTCTGTCAGTTTTAGAGAATGCGTGTGTTACTGCCTGCAATTTCCCTATTAGTCAGGCAGCTGCCCCTAAAAAGGCAGATAGGATGTATAAAATTGCAAAGTTTTTTAAACTGTATATAATATTCCAAAACTAACCCAGTAGCTATAGCCTTATTTAATCCCACTACGCACTTAGTTAAATCCAATCCTACTCTTTCTGATACGGATGGAAAATTATTGAAAGATATGGGGGGGAATGTGTATACTTTTGCAACTTTGATTTTCAGAATTATGAATTGTTGGGTTCAAATTTTAATGTTTTTTCTGACAAATTGTGAAGTATGGGGAATGTTTTATCTGCAGTTTATTCCTGTGAAGAAAAATCTGCTTTAAAAAATTAGTTTCTTCTTCGGCACATTGTTTGCAGTGTGTCGATATATTCCTGTTGATACGTCTTCCAGGACTATGGCCACTGGTACTGTTTTAAAGAGCTTTGCATGGTTGTATTCTCAGAATCTTCCAGATGGTGTTAAAAATGAGATGTGCTGCAGAGGTGATCAGATAGGAGTCCTAAAATATCCAGCATCTCAAAACCAAGGACAGTCCAAGATGTCTGAATGACTATTCAAGTGACCTTGTGACCCACTCCCACTCTGGCCCAGTTTTTCCTCCAGAAAGTCGTAATCTCCATTTTTCAGATTGCTCAAGGCAAATTGGTACTGAATTTCATTCATCAGTGTTACAGACGTCAGTAGGAGGAAACTCCTCCTTTAATGGGGTGGTCATTTTTCTTTCTCCAGATCAGACTCTTTGTTTCTATCTGTTCTACATCATATGCTGTCTCAAGGATTGACAGAACTAATTCATCTTTCCTATGTGGGGAAGGATTTTTATTCAAGGATTTTCCTAGAGCCAAAGAAAGAAAATGCTTGGAAAGAATTTCTGGATCTTTCTGTCATCAGCCTGTTTGTGACAGTGCCCAAATTCAAAATTATGTCACTTTACAACCTGTTACCTCTACTTTAGCTTTCCCGTTTCCTGGTAACCCTAAACATATAACATGGTTATCACCACATCCCTATTCAGTTAGACCTCAGATGTTTCTTAAGGTTTTTTTATGTCTGGATCACATTATCATTTCTCTACCTTACCTCTGGACTATCCACTACACCAAGAATGTTCACCAACTATCTAGCTCCAGTTATAGCTCATTGCAAGCTACAGGGTAAACACATTTTCAACATTTAGACAACTTGCTTATCTTTGCAAAGTATTTTTCAAAGTGTCAGTAATCTCTCTCTCTCTCCCTTTGGTGACAGATCTCTTATACCGGTTGGAATTCCAAGAGAATAGTCTAAAGTCTTTCTTGACTCCCTCACAAAGGATTGTGTTCCTGGGATATCAACTAGACACTACAGTTCAAATAGCTTTTCTTCCACAGGAAAAAAAATATAGCTGTATATAGATCTGTTTCTAAGGTTTTCCACTCATACTTCAGTCACTGTGAGGGAAAACCTTAGGATTTTTGGTCTCATGGCATCTATGATTCTCCTGATACCCCTTGCAAGACCCCACATGAAAAGGATACAGTGGAATCTGAAATCTCTTTGCTCTCAGCATCAACACCCTTTGTGTTTTCAAATCCCAGTGCTGGAGTTTTTTGGAAGAGAAATCTTTTTGGGGAGAAAACAGATATCATTAATTCCATGTCTCCCCTTCTCCCTCCCTGCTCCAAAGCAGTCAGTCACCACAGACACTTCAGACTTTGCTTGAGGAGCAGTTTCAGGAGGGATAAAAGTGCAGGAGTGTGGGACACCAAGGACAGATGCAAGCAAATAAATATCTAGGAGATGCTTGCCCTTATCAAGGCACACAAATCATCTCTGAACCATCTTTGGCTCCCAGGACTTCTTCAAGGTGGTTTCAGACAATATCACAGCCATGTAGTACACCAAGAAACAAGGGAGAACCAGGTCAAACTCCCTTTGCAGACTAGCCATGTTAGCCAATGATATAGCTTCACAGCACAATCTCAATCTACAGGCATCGTACATTCTGTCAGAGTAAACCTGTATGGCAGACAAGCTGAGCAGGACCTGGCAAACTATCGCAAATGGAAAATAGATCAGAGGTCTGCCAACATTTTATCCATCTGTGGAGAGTTCCTCAAGTAGACCATTTTACCTCTTCTTTGAACAATCAACTGACAAGATTCTTTTCCAAGACTCTTTTCTTTGGACAAGAATTTCCTGTATGCTTTTCCACCCTTTCCAATAATATCCAGAGTACCTCTGAAGATTCAGAAGGAATCCCCCAAGATTATTGTGGTTACTCCCTTCTGGCATCCTAGGAAACTATGATTCTCCCTGCTTTTGGAAATGGCCAGGGGCAATCACCACAAGCTTCCTCAAAGAATGGATCTACTCACACAAGAACAGGGTTGTTTGATACACTCCAACAGCAATCGTTTTCAACTGACTGCCCAGATGATAAGGTCTTAATTCTTTTTAGGCACCTATTACTGAGGACATGCAGCAGGCACTAATGGAGGCAAGATAATTGCAACTAGAACATCATATATTAGCAAACTGAAAAGGTTTTCTAGTTGGTGCCAACAACATACTCGGCACCCATTCAAGGCTAGTTGTTCTCTGCTTTTGCAATATTTGTGTGAGTTACTATCCTGTGGCCTTACTTATTTCACTATCAGGGTTCATTCAACTATAGATCCTCCTCTTTCAAGACAGTCTCATGTCAAAATGTTATTGAAAGGGGTTTTGCATAACAGGCTACCAAGTAAACCAATGGCCCCTCCTTGGTATCTTACTTTTGTGGTACAGAAGCAAGCACTTTACTCCATTTGCACCATCTAAACTGGCTGACTTGAGGTTCTTAACATCGAAAACAGTTATACTGATTGATATGATGTCTGCACAAAGGGTATTTGAGTTGCAAGCTCTTATGGTGAGTCAACCCTACCTCATTTTCCATAGGGACAGGGTTTCTTTCCGAACTAATCCTTCTTTTATGACTAAACTGGTATCCAAGTTTCTTTAAACCAGACTATCTATCTCTCCATTTTCTTTACTGAATCAAAAAATGAGGGAGAAAGGATACTCCATACCTTGGATGCCCACTGACAAATTAGGTACTGTCTTGACAGAACTATATCTCTCAGATCTTTGGATCGGTAGTTTATTTCTTGCAAAGATAAGAAGAAGGGACAGCATATGTCAAAACAGACTATTTCCAAATGGTTATCTAATGGTATAACCTTTTGTTGTATTCACCATATCAAAACTATGTCAGGCAGGGTCAGAGTCTTCTCTAACAGGGCCTTGGCTTCATCTACATCTTTTTGGAAAGGATTAGATTCTAGAAATATTCCAGAAGCTGTTACTTGACCCTCTAAAAATATCTTTGCAAAGCACTATAACTTGATTCTTTCTTTAGTACCAGATCAAACTTTGCTAGGACTATTCTCCACGGGTTCTTGGAATCTTCTCCTTCTACTTTCCAAATACAGGTAGCGATGGTAATCTACCCATATAGCTAAGGTTACTTCCATAGTAGTCAATATGATGAATGTAGTATAGTCAATACAGTTGTGTAAGTTGAACTTACCATCACTCCTGGAGTACCTGCTCCCTCCCTCCATCCCCCTTGTTTCTTTGTATTTTTTATGCAAGGGTGTGGACATTTATGTCTTATTGTTCCTAGCATAGTCCTTTCAGGGCTCAGCCTCCCTCCTTCTGCTGGTAGGAAAGCTATAAAGGGCTTCGTGTCCAAACTTTTCTTTTAGTCAGCTGAGCTCAAGGTGCCTGACAGTTTGAGCATATGGAAGGTGCCCTGAAACTTTGAAAGCTTGCTGGCCGTTATATCCTTGTCATTATATAACCAATATAACTAAGGCTATTGCAGCAGCGATCATTTGAACATCTACTGTTATGGTAAGTTCAACTTAGACAACTGCACTTTATGCATAATTCTTCAGCTACATTTCCCGGTTTTTGTTTCCTAATTTGAAACTTAGCCAGTGGTTGCCTAGTACTTATGGTTTCTATCAGCTAAAAACATCTAGTGTTACTATATGAGTAAAATAACTCCAGATCTATAAACAGCATTTCAAGTGAAAGTGGCTACAGTAAGGTATCTGGTCATCAAATTAAATAGACTCTTGGAAACTCTCATTTGTGATTTCACTCTGCAGATTAGGTTTTATTTTATTTTACATTTTTAAACCTTTGTACAATGTGATGCTAGAACTTTTATGAGGTTAATTGGTCAACTGTAAGGCAACTGGGGCTGTATTTTGTAATATAATACAGTCTTGTTTCTGCTCGTAATGGTAGTGTATTGATTTCAATACAGTTTTGATTGTTTTTTTAATTTTGTTCTTCTTAGCCACTCTTGCTATGAAATGTGAGTCCAATAGGAGGCTTCTGCCACCATGTCATAATCTAAGGGGCAGTACCCACCAAATATTTCCATGCACAAGCACATCACTGAATTTGTATTTTGCCTCTTTGTATTTTGCTTTTTTGGGTTTTTTTTTTCATACTGTAGTTTTTAGGTTTGGGGGTCACCATATGTTCTGTACTGTTTGTGGTAGAATAAGTGGTAGCTGGAACTGGTACGTTTAGCTTGGAGTTAGTTTGAGGCACCACCCTCTTAACTGGTGATACACTTAAAGGCTATATTATTGCGATTTGTTTTGAATTGTGCTTTTTCTCTGCTTTCTGCTAAGAAAGAGTTCAGTATGGGTTTGCACTAACTCTACATAGTTAACAAAGTGCAACTCCTGGACTGCGCTGAATAACTCTATTAACAAGAAAATTGCCAAAATGTTTAGTTGTTTTGTTTTAAACTGTACATATGTTCATTCTGAAAAAAAGTAATTGTCGACCATTTAACATCCAACAACTGATTAATTTTAGTTCCTAGCACACAGTCCCATTAGTTCAACATCATGCATAGACCCAGACTTTTGCATCATTGGCAATATTGGATTCTCAGGCCACCAGTGCATAAAGCCTTGAATAAAGAAAACTGCCCCTTCTGATAAATCATAATTGCCATCCCTCAAAAGATGTGTATATGATAAGAAAAATAACATTTGTGGGTATTTGTTGTCTACCATTGCCAACTACAATGGTTTTAGGAGTACTGGGTATCCATTTGAATAGCATCATATGCCAGTTCCTGATACAAAGGAAGAAGTGCAGCTTTAATATAGGAAATAAGCCAATTCCTGTTCAGTCTCTGTACCTGCACTCATACCTATCAAACCCAAACTCAGATCCATTTTAGCTGTATCACATACTCCTTGCCCCCCTCCAAAATCCTAGGCCATCAAGCTCATGATACTGGTAAGTGCCAGATGCACTAGTGCTGCTGAACTGAAATAAACAAAAACATTTCTGATTATTTATTTATTTATTAAAAGAAAATCAGATATTTGTCTTTAGTGTGCAAAATTATTGTTAAAGCAAGAATACAAGTTTTTGCTACTTCTGTTCACAAAGACAGAGCATCTGCATGCAATTAAAAATATGTGGTGAAGTACTGAACCTGTCTAGAAAAAAGGCATTCTTCTAGACTTCCTGAAGTTTAATTGGTAATATCTGATGACTGACTGAGTTAAACATTTTTGACAGATATAGTCATGTAGTCCATTATTATAAAAAAGACTGAATATTTTCCAGATATGATTTGTATACTTTTTTCTGCAATGACTATTCAGTGAACAGGACAAAGTTATAGAGGACATTCAACTATGTTTCACAGACTGAATAGCCTTCAGAAGGATATTCATCAAGGCACTTAAGAGAAATTTATGACAACTACAGGGACAATACTGTCCCTGCTGTTGTGCAAAGGAAAGAGATTTGTCTTTTCCTAAACTGCAGTGATGCCTGCTTGCTTACGGAGTTGTTAATGAGGTCTGTAAAATACATAGCAATGAAGTCTGCCAAAATACAATGAAATCAAGAAAGGGCTGGCCTGTCACTCAGGATGTACTAAGGCTATGTTTGTAGATGACCTTCAGGATCCTCACTCATGAAAATATCCAAGATACCTTAATTTGGGAGTCAGGTCTTGACTGTCTGATTGACCCTGTCTATCCATGTGTGGGAAAAGTGTGAAGGGGGGATTTCCTTAAGCAAAACATTGATAAGTGGACATATGGACATCAAATTACTCTCTGATGACCTTTTCAGAAGTTGTTGCAGCTATTTAGATATATTTTTAATTTAAGAATCTCAAGAAGGATTTTGGATGCAGGTAAAAGTAGAGTGGCATCTTTGAGATATGTCAACTGAAAGGCTATGAACTATAACTGCTTCATAGTGTGGATCAAGTACTTCACTCTTATTTCTTAATTATATACAGTAGGCTTCACCCTCAGTATTGGGAGAAGCTTTTTAGCTTTGCAGTAACCTATCTCTAGCTTTTATGTTCGTGTACATTTCCTTAGTGGCCCACTTGATGTTATGTTTTGTGACTGTACATTTGGTTGGAAGGGGATGTATGGGTTTGTGCAACTAATGTTATCTGGCCACATAATTAATTGAAAGCATTATATATGCTAAGGAGTGCAGGAAGGGGAAAAAAACACAGTCTATGATGGGTAGACTTACTGAGAACTCAGTCCAATGATTTGGGATGGTCCTGCTGGTAGCTGACCCTTATAGTAGGAGAATGCTTACAAATAAGTAATAAAAGTGATTGCCATTTGCTTGCTGAGTACGTTCTACAGTGAGTAAACCTAAAAATGTCAGTCTATTGTGGAAACTTTGTTTGTAACTGGGGCATTCCTGATAAGAAGTGAAAGTATTTGGATTGTACTTCAGCCTTTGGCTTCCACCAGTTTGTTACTGTGCTAGCTGGTTAAACAGTTTTCTATTAAAATAACCCACCAGGATAAAATAATACCTGGCTCCTTTTCTATTCCACATGAAAAAAAGTGATTTCAAAACATATTGCAACCACTAAGGTATGTAATATATGCAGCTCAATGGAAAAATGTTTTCCTCTTTTCATGGAGTTATTAACAAAAAGTTTCTTATACTTATCTGGAAATGTATGTTGACTATCCATAGTGAATGATGTGAACTAGTTCTTTGCATAGATAATAACTATCTCCACCTTCTCAAGTGAAAGTTGGTCATTGTATTTTCACACCATGAGAAAATTATCTCATGTAGTGATCTAATGCTTGCTCTAAATTTCAGTGGCCATTATGATAAAAGATTTGTACACTGCAATATCACCATCTCACCCACTTCTGCAGGTTACTCCTCAGCATAATTCCTTGTTGAGTTAGAAATTAAATACCCCCCTCCTTTGCCTCAACACAGTTTCTTACTTCTTGTACTCTTCATCTCTTCATACCTACTCCATCACCTTCTTCAGTCTATGACTTCTGCTAACTGAATTTTATGCTTCCAAACACTGATTCCACTTGCACTCTTATCAACACTCCTTTTCTATTCTCTGAAATTTCCTTTCCCTGCCACTAAGTCTTTCATTTGCAATTCTAATTCTTAGTTTGCAAGCAGCTACCAATAACATAATTTCAGCACTTAACTAAGACTGCATTACACTGCATTTGTGCTATTAATGCAATACTGTTTTGTAGTCACCATGAACATTGAACTGCTGTCACCTGTTTTCATATGGATAGTCTCACTGTTTTACTATGTCAGACTTGTGTTGTTAGCTATGATGCTGTACATTTTCACTGTTTTACTTTGCCATTCTCATAATCTAATATGTAAAGCTGTTATATGGTATTAATTCTTGTTCTGGATGTTTTAATTTTTCTTATTTGCAAATCGACCAGGTTAACAAACATAAAAAATAAAATAAACAAATACTTCAATCCAAATGTCAAATTCATTGAACTGTTTAAATATATGTCCAATATATGCAACTTGCTACTGCTTAAGTATTCCTTACTTATGTGGTATAATGTGTAATAAGAAATTTGTATGGGCTATGTGTCTTTACTTGCTCCTGACTCAAGTCATAGCTGAAAAATGCCCAACCTCTTGTCAAAGCCCTATTCCCATACTCAGTCCCCTACAAACTGATGAGCGGTGATTTATATCTGGCCTATGAAGCATTCTCTGATCCCACACTGATGGACCTGTTACACATCTGCAAAACAAATAACATCAGAATTACCAGCTGTAGGGACCTATACTTTATCTGCAACATAAATTGAACATGTTGGAGGGACAGGTATTTATCTCAGAGACTACTGCTTCTCTGGAATAGGCTTCCCGTCCATGTGAAGCAAGTTTTTTTTGTAACCCAATTCAAGTGTAACTTGGACCAGCAGATGGAAATTGGAGGTCTGGCACCTTTGTCTCAAATAGACAGAGGCAGCCTGTTAATGCTTGACCACCCAAGTCTAAGCCTACATATATCCTTAAAACAACCCTATGGCATCAAAAATTATCATATACAGTTGGGAAGTATAGCAAGGCTTAAAAAGACCCACTTGGATTGTTAACCTTGTATCACCTATGAATCTTTAGATTAGTTCACTTATGTGACAAATGCCTGAATAAATGTATGCATTCATACACATATACATGCACAGATGTAGATTGAGCTGTAGTACTGTTAACCATGGCTGTTCATGGGGTCACTGTAGGAGGCATATGTGATTCGACAGCATTGTATGTATGTATGGGTGGACAGCGCTTTTTGATTATATGTAAGCATAGTTTATCGAACAGTTACTACTGAATTTACAAGGAAATGTGTTAAAATTAATATTGTCTGCCAGTAGTATAATGTTTGGAATGGTTGCTGTAACTTGACAAAGACACATTCCAGAGCAGCAACTTAATTCTCGGGAAACAGATGCTACTTCCTTGCAACAAACACATGACACTTAAGATAAAAAAAAAAAAAAAAAAAATATATATATATATATATATATATATATATATATATATATATATATACATTTATATAAAGGTCAGTCTGATTAGTCTAAGAAGAATATTGACAGGTGTGCAGTACTGCAGACCATGGAGGTCTTCAGCTAGTAGTTCTATTGCTAATTGATGTTAAAAAAGTGGTTGGTAAAGGGGGAATCATTTAAGGGAAGATACCTCATGGTGAAGTTTTGCAAACGGAATAGTTAGAAAAGGACAGAGGTGAGAATATGTCTAGTGAGAAGAATTGAGAAGTAGGGACCAAGAGATAAGGGGGGACTCTGTGGTAGGTGTGGGTGCCTAACATATGCTGTCATAAATTTCCTAAGAAACCAATAACTTTAGTCACATAAAGGGCCTAAAGATACATGTCTGACTAAAAAAAAAAAAAATCCCGGGGTTTTAGCATTAATATGCATCGCAAAAATGGTAGTTGAAAAGGCTTTTTAGGAAATACCTGGGAGTAACCAAAAGTAATGCAACCAGTTGCCATCAAGGAAAATTCTACTTTATTTGAATCAAACACCAGCAAAATCCATTAGTTGTTAAGCACTTTCATCATAGACAATTCATCAGAACATCCCTGTTCTCCACTTGTTCAAATAAAGTGGAGTTTTCCTTGATGGCTACTGGGTGCATTACTTTTGGTTACTAGTATTTTTCGTGCATCCTGGAACTTTTTATTATTTGGTGAAATACCTGGGAGTGGTACAATTTTATTTCCATATGACTATGATTTGGTGAGATACTAGCTGCAAGCCTATAAAAGAGAAGGAAATAACATTAATGTGATCAGTAGTTCAGCAATATTAGCACAAAACAAGTTGTAGAACCTAGGCAAATTCTAGTTTAGTTAGACTAAGCAATCCAGTTTCAAGACTGTGCTAGAAAGAGAAGCAGCAGCCAAGGGACAACCTGTTTAGACAGCATAGTTCTCTGTGAAGTTCTTCTGACTATATGTCACAAACAGGCATACAGATCAACAGGCAGATATTAGGATAGAAAAATCACAAAGGCCCTTAAGATTATCAGTCTGGGGTACAACTGTGTGAAAGACAGGAAACAGCAGTTGCTTGTGGTCTTATATTGATGAATACAGATAACTGTCTTAAATGGCCCCCTTCTCATCAGGACTTGGTCAACTGGCAAGCAACACATATCATTCTTCCTAATAAAATATGAAGCATCCAGCGCAATATTTATTAATGTATTTACTCATTTGACTCATTGCTTGCTGATCATTAGCTCCCTATCAACCTGTTTACCCATTAATTTCCTCTTCATTATGGTTGAGAATTGGCTGAGACAGTCTATCATTTAGACAGCCATCAGTGCTGGTTTGAGTTATTCTGGTTTTGATCTAACATCCCTATGCACCCTTGGCTGAGTGAAAGAAAGTAGTGTACAATGGGATGTCCATGAAGGATGTTCCCTCATTTATACAAGGGATGTTGCCTTCAAGCAGCAAAGCCAGCCAACCCAGAAGCATGGGAGGTGGGATCTCTTGTTTCCAGGAGGGGAAATCTTTGCTATCCAGTGTTTCCTTGCATGAATGTAACCCACCCAAACCCCTGGGAGAGGCAAGCAGGCCATGTCCCTTCATTCTTCTCGCTTCCTGGCTGGCTCCCCCAGTGTCAGGACCAATATTCAAATTCCAGCCAGTTAGATCGCAGTCAGGTCTTCACCCCCCCCCCCCCATGCTATACAGCCAAGTCCACTAGAATACTTAAGGACTACAGATGCACTTTGCATTACAGGAGATTACAGATCAACTGGAGAGAGAAAAGTCATAGTACCACTATTGGGTGGTGGCTGAGAAGTAATGGAATTAGTACTTTGCAAGGCTGTGAAAGGCTAATTAAAAATAAGCACTGTAGCAACTGAGTGTAGACTGCAGCAACTGAGTGTAGACTGCAGCAGCTAGACACTCATCAGCAGAATGACTTAATCATTAATGGTCATCATATAATCAATTCACCTTACAAAACAAAATACACAAGTAATGCCATTTGTCTGGTAATCAGCTGAACTTTAATCTTAATTTTAAAATTTGAAGAATGAAACAGCATTAGAATGCATAAAATTATGTGAATTGTTCAGGATGGAAATGGTCACAGACTGCACAGTGATAAAGCAGCTATTACTGCTATCTAGCTGCACTTTGATTTCTGGTTCAGTTTGTGGTGCTTTTTGCTGCCTTCTATGAGCAGTCTGCATGCCTCCCATGTCTGAGTGGGTTTTTGCTTGAATTTCTGGTTTTCTCCCACATCTCAAAGCCATGCTGATAGGTGAATTGATGATCCCTTAAATTGCTCCTAGGTGCATATACATTGAGTGTGTGTGTGTGTGTGTGTGTGTGTGTGTGTGTGTGTGTGTGTGTGTGTGTGTGTGTGAGAGTGTGTGTATATGTGTGTGTGTGTGTGTGTGTGTGTGTGTGTGTGTGTGTGTGTGTGCATAGCCAGCGTTAGGCACCCGCCAAACCCACGGCCGCGGGGAGCCCCCGATTATCTCCCCACGTACGAGGGCTGCCATATGAAGCAGCCACGGGTTTCAAAATCGCTTCCACTCCTTGCTTGGTGCCTCGTTCATTTTGGTAGTGCCATCTCGCGATTCCGCTTTTTTTTTTCCCCTGAAAGAACTTGCTTCCTTGATGGCTGCAGCCAGTCAGGTTCCTTGCTTTACTTGTTAGCTGCTCTCAATCAGGTCCGCTTCAGTGAAGCAAGAGACCTAATTGGGTGTAGAAATCAAGAAGCAAGTTCTAGCTTCCTGATTGGGTTTACCTTAATATGTGGTCTGTTGGGTCAGTTCATTTGATTGTCGACGTTAGGCAAATATTTGAACTGCCCAGATTTTTAAGAATATCCAGATTTTTGCTTTATATTTTTGGTTTGTTCTTCATAAAATTTGTGGGTTTTTTTATACAGTAATGAGTACTGAAGTCACTAAAAAATAGCAGATACATTTAAGTTTTAGACTTTATATCCTTCAGAAAAATGTATGCTAAAGCAAAGTCTGAAAGCAAGTTTGTAAGTTTATATAAGCAATATTTAAAAAGTGCCCCTATTTTTAAGCCTTTGTACCCTTATTATTTTTGGCTTTGTCCAGATTTTTCAAGCTAAGATGTTGAGAGGTATGCTGTGAGGATGGATGGAGGATGCAGGTTTTGCTGGAACGACATTGGGACCAGCAAAACAGCTCTATTTTAACTGCCCTTGTAAGGACAATTTCTAAAAGATCTGAAAAACTGTCATTTTGAGGGCAATTTAAAAGGGCTGAACAAGTCTGGTGTGTGTAGTACAAGCAAACAGATGATTAGTAGCAGCCTTCTATCAACTGCAGAAAAGGTAAGTTGCTGGGTTTAATTTGCTGGGGGGGGGGGGGACCTAGGGAGAGGATTGTATAACTTTTTTTCTGCAGAGTTGTTACACTAAGATGATTTGTGTGTGTGTGTGTGTGTGTGTGGGGTGGCGGGAGTGAGGGGCTGTGGTTGTAACAGTTTTATTTTATCTTTGTCCAGAATTCTTCTGCTAAGAGACTGAGGAAGGAAGGCTTGTTTGTAATTAATGTCCAGATTTGATGTAGTTCTTTTTATCTAGTCTTGCATAAGAATATTCAATATTGCATTTTTGTTTTGTGTACAATTGGGCTGAAATATTGGTAGAGGGGGGATAGTGGCTGTTAGAATGCTACAGAATATCCAGATGTTTTAATGTATACCAATGCAAACCCTGTTCTGCTAGTTTGTTTATGTACACCAGCAATGTCTACAACTATGCCTGATGCTACACCTTTGTTCTATGATCATTTTTTGCTCTGTCCAGAATTATTGTGCTGAGAGGTTGGGAGGGGAGCTAGTGGCTGTGAGAATGTTGCAGAATGTACAGCTGCTGTTTTAATGTATGCTAATGCAAACCCTGTTATACTAGTATTGTGTACATCGGCAGCGTTTAGAACTATCCCTGATGGTACGCCTTTTTTCTATGATAATTTTTTGCTTTGTCTAGAGTTATTGTGCTGACAGGTTGGTAGGAGGGGTTACAGTCTGTGAGAATGTTGTGCAATATTCAGATGTTTGCCTGGTATTTATCGATTTTCATTAAAACATGTGGGGTACGCAATGCATTTTACTTCATAATCTGTTATTCCAGCTTCTATATTTGCTGATAAGCACATTGTTTTTTATGTTATGCCTTTGTGTTTTTATTTTACTTTCACTTCATCCAGATTTATTGTGCTGAGATACTGGGGGGTAAGGGCTGTGACAATTCTGCAGGAGGTACTGATGTCTTAATGTGTGCCAGTGCACCCCCTGTTCTACTATCAAAGTTGATCATAGCAAAGTTTCAAGCTATCCCTGATGTTATGCCTTTGTTCTGCATTTTCTTTTTTTTTTTTTTTTTGGGCTTTGTCTGGAATTGTTAAGCTGTGAGGTTCGACGAGAGGGGTAGGGGCTGTGAGAATGTTGCACAATAAGAGTATAGATAAACACATACATTTACTATTTATTGCTAATGATTCTTTATAGAATAAAATCGAGTCGAGTGGTTTTTAAATATAAGTGCACATCTGACAGCATTATTAGATTTTTGCAAGCGATGTTTTACTTCTACATATACATATTTACTGGATTTAATTTGTTTTGTCACTACCACCTATGTAATATGGCTATTCGTAGTGACATAGTAAAGGGAAATGAAGATATTATTTACACAATTACACAAACAAGGATATTATGTAAATCGTAAAATTATACATTAAGCACAATTCATATACTACTGATGGAACCTAGCTATAATTACAATTATTACCTTATTTATTGTTATTATAAATTGTAGAGGCTAGCTTATAAATTTATTCAACACTTATATGCATTTAGGTGAAATGTCACCTCAACTCATACAATATTTATTTAAGTTAATGTTCAGAGTTTATTAATTCAAAATTACTTTGTACAAGGATTCACAGTGGAGAGCATACTTTCTTTCACATTTTCTCCTTTTATTGGTTACATTGAGTGCTTTTACGATTCTTATTCATTCTTAATTCCCGATTTATGGGTGACACGCTGCTTCATTTTGATTCATTTTGATGCATGCACAAAGTATATTTGTACATGCATTTTTAAATATACAACTGATGTATGCCATAAATACATAAGTATTTTGCACAGCACTGATTTCAGCGTTGTGCTCAATGAGACAGCACTAGTTGCTGCTGTATTACTACATTATTATATTACTACAGCACTATTTTTACGTATTTGTGTTACATAGGCAAAAGCCTTAAAGCATGCTATGCCTTTAATTTTTTGAATTTATTTAATTGATTACATCACTGACTCAACTTATTTAAACTACAGGAAGTGATGCAAAACTGTTTTTTTGAAAAAGTTTGTCCTTTAACTGTTTTATGCATTGTGGCTTTTCTTATTTTTAACTGTGTTTATACATCGTGGATTATCACAATAAACCTTGTTGAGTTTAATTTGGACATTTGTTTCTGGTGGATTGTGTCAACATACTTTCGTCAAGCAAGTCCGTTTTTCTTTAGAATGTTGCACAATGTTTAGATGTTTGACCTGTATTTTTGATCTGTTAGTCATCAAAAATGTGAATTCACACAATGCATGCTACTGGAAAAATCTGTTATTCTACCATCCTACCATCTTTATTAGTTCATAACCACAATGTTTTAAACCCCCTAATGTTACGTCCTTGTCTTGTTTGCTTTTTTTTTTGTTTGTACCTCCTCTAGAATTGTGCTGAGACTTTTGGGGGGACTGCAGAATGTACTGATTATTGCAATGAATGCTAATGCAATCCCTTTTATTCTAATATATTTCTAAGTTTATCATAGCAATGTTTGTAACTATCCTTGATGTTACACCTTTGTTCTGCAGTTATTTTCAGCTTTGGAATTATGCTGAGAGGTTAGGAGGTTGGTAGGGGCTGTGAGAATGTTGCACAATGTCCAGATGTTTGTTAGTTTTGGTATGTTCTTCAAAAATGTGGGGTCACACAATGCATGCTACTGCAAAATCTTATTCTAGCATCATTATTAGTTCATAAGCCCAGTATTTTAAATTCTTAATGGTGAGTCTTACTGTAGTGCTGTCCGTCATGTGTGGGTGTCTATGTCCTGTCTGCGAGTCTGTGTAACTGTCTGCCTCGTGTCTCTGTCCTGTGTGAGGGAGTCTGTGTGGGTGTCTTTGTGTACCTCTGCGGGACTGGCTACCTTGATGCTGTACAGAGGCTTGCCATAATGTAACAACATTACTACTAAATGCCAGTCAGTGTGAGTGTGTGTGTGCGTGTGTGTGTGTGTATATTTGTGAGTGGCTACCTTGCTGTGGTACAGGGGCTTGTCGTAATGTAACATTAGTATTAAATGCCAGTCAGTGTGTCAACCTCTGTGTGTGGCTACCTTGCTGGGGTACAGTGGCTTGTCATAATTTATTGGTACTAAATTTTATTTATTTAACATTTATTGACCAGGAAAGTCCGACTAGGACAGAGCCTATTTTTAGCAGAGGCCCAGGGAAAAATGCTGCAGAAGCATGTCTTTGGAATGTGGGAGGAAACCACACAAATGCAGGGAGGACATGCAGACTCCACACAGAAGGCACCCCAGCTGAGAATCGAACCAGAGAACCTCTTGTTGGGGGGGAGGGGGGTGACAAAGTTAACTGCTGCACCACTGCACAGTCCCAGTCAGTGTGTGTGTGTACCATTGTGAGTGGCTACCTTACTGTTGTACAGGGGCTTGTCATAATGTAACATTGGTACTAAATGCCAGCCAGTGTGTACCTTGACATTTCAAGTCTTTTTAATGGTCTGAATGTAATAATAATACACAGTGATTGTTAAATGATGCTTCATGAGCTTGATAGGGAAGGAGGCGTGATGGCAATATGGTCACACTTTTTATATTCTCCTGGGTAGGGGCCCCAAATTGAAACTTGCTGGGGGCCCCCAAAATAGTAGCACAGGCCCTGTGTGTGTGTGTGTGTGTGTGTGTGTGTGTGTGTGTGTGTGTGTGTGTGTGTGTGTGTGTGTCTGTGTGTGTGCATGTGTATATGTGTGAATATGTCTGTGCATGTGTGTGTTTATCCTCTATTGGGCTGATGTCACAGCCAAGATAGTTGTCTGCTTTGCATACACCACTTGCTGGCACAGACTTCAGCTCCACTGTGATTCTGAGTAGGATACTCAGGTATGGGAAATGAATGAATGAATGAATGAATGAAATGTTAAGGCAAGCATGGATTCAGCACATGAAGGAAGGATGAGTAATACAAGAGTCAGTGGGTGGACAGAAAAACCTACTTAACTAGGGATGGTGTGGAATGTACTTGAAACAGATGTGCAGGGTTGAAGCAGTAGCAGGATTTAGTTGACTTAGATGAAAATCAGCAAATCTTTGCCACAGGACTTGGCACTCAGCACATATTTTTCAAATATCTCAATTGTTTTCTTGTCATTTAAAAAAATAGTACCAACTATAACTAAAATTCCACAGTGTCACTTAGCACTTTATGAGAAATAAAACAATCCGCTGTGGTGCAGCGGTAGCATTGTTACCTCACAGCAAGGGGTTCTCCCGTTCGATTCTCGGTTGGAGTGCGGGGAGTGCCTTCTGTGAGGAGTCTGCATGTCCTCTCCGTGGTTGGGTGGGTGTTCGAAAGACATGCGTAAATGGGCGTGACTTCGATGAAGCTTGAACGTCGAGCTGGCACCTTGGCTTTCATCAAAATCTACTGCCAATCATTAGCGGACCGGAGTTCCACTGTGGCAACCCCTAACCGGGAAAAGCCGAAAGACAACAGCAACAACAACACTACTTGCAAACTAATGAACTTGGCTTACAGACTGTAAATGCTGCATATCCTCTTGAATACTCAGTAATTCAGCAACAATATACGGCCCCCTTTGGAAATTCACAATATTGTATAGCCCTTAGCACAATCACAGAAGTGTTTTTTTTTTTAACTATTTTTTCAACAACCTTTTTAAGAAGTTATTTCACAGTCTTCTTGAACAGTAATTTTATGAATTATATTGCACAGACTCTGAATTTGCAGGACGCTTACAGTATCATAGCCTTTGACAGCTAGCTGGCAAATGTTCAAAAATAAAAAGAAAGGATACAAGACACCCAGACTTTATTAGACAGGTTCGAACAAATGGAGATGGCTTTAAACTACTGTGAAAAACAGTGTGTGTAGACAGCTTCTTAAGATGCTATTCCCTGAAAAGGCAACCAGATGTCTGGAGTAAAGCAGACAGTCCCTTGTAGCTTCCAGCTGGGGTGCTTCCTTACAGCCTAAGGTGTTCAACCACAGCTGGCTGGTAAAGGCATGATAGAAACTTTTATTGTGGGCATCAAGACAGTTGGCATTAGAAGAGGAAAACTTCTTGACATTTATGATCTCTATTTTCACTCCACTGTTCTTGAAACGTACAGTCTAGCTGTTATATCATGCTGTGTCTTTATTACAGTCAGGAAGGGAATACCGTAGCTACTGTGCAAAATTCTTTTTGAAGAAAGAAATCTGACTTATTTTGTTTTGGTTGAAAAACAGTGTATTAAATTTTAAGCAAAATACTGAAAACCCACCAACTATAAATTTGCATTTAATGCTGGAGTATACTCTCACATCTCGTAGCTTTATCTCTGGTAGTTTTCAGTATTTTACCTAATACTATGACACAATTTGTGGGACTGAGAGATAAAATGGGTGTACACAAGGGGTACAGCACTTAAAAGTTCAATTTGTGTGGACTAGCAATTCAAAGACAAGCAGACAACACTGCAAATGTATTGGTTTATCCTTGTGTAAATTCACTAGAGTGCCAAAAACAAATCAGCACGAAGGATATGGAGATAATGAAGAGGATATATAAAAATGACACCATGATTCAGAGAGGATGATCCCATACCTAATGATGGTGGTGGATAACGAAATTACAACAATGGAACACAGTGAGACAGTATTAAAGCAGCCTACAGCAGACATACATCAATTAGTAGACTGCACAACAAATGAAATGGATGCAAATGCTTTCCTTAGGGCTGTTCTCATGGCAAACATTACAGTGGTGCTAACATATGGTACAGATCTCAGTGGTGCTAACATATGGTACAGAGCAGCACAGATGACAGAAACAAGCACTGCAGAATTGGCACTGGTCAAGGTTGGGCTATCAAATGCTATTACACATAAACATAAGTGATATGTGCCATTTGGTTCACAGCAAGATGCAGCAGCCAGTCACCCAAATGTGCAATAAAGATCAAGAAGGCAAATGCAGAGCAAGGAAGTCTGATAACCTTAATACCCAAAACAACTATAAAACTATTAATTCTAACCACAGGAGATGCCCAAAGGGCAGCCAGGGTAACTGCCAATACATCATAGGCATTGAACAACCAGGATCATCTTTCATTTCCTTAGAAGAGTTGTGACCTATATGATAGGCATTGCTATATTTCCAGTCAATACAACACAGAGGGTAACTTTCATGAGAGGCTTTCTATTCTTCTAGATGTGGCTGACTGCATACGTCAGGGTGTACAAACATCATACATTTCCAGTGATGTGGATTAGGTGAGTTAATCTAAATCAAACTGCTCCAGCCAGTAACCACACATATAGTATACGCAAAGAAAGACAGTTCCACAGAATATACCCAGTTATATCATTGCTACACTGCATTTTTTCTTCTTTCAAATACTTACATGATGCAACTTTATATCTACCTTTGTGTTTTATAGTGTTTGCAATCATTGGCAAGTCATTCCAGAAACCTGCAGCTCTCTGCTAACTCATTGCACTACGTAGCATATATTTGTGACCAAGTATCACATGAACAGCAGTATTTCTGAGCCCTTGATAGTCAACAAGGTGCCCAGATATGAAGGATTTGTATGTTATTTCCTAATTTACAAAGC
The DNA here is from genome assembly GCF_019279795.1 of Protopterus annectens. Classification (NCBI taxonomy): domain Eukaryota; kingdom Metazoa; phylum Chordata; order Ceratodontiformes; family Protopteridae; genus Protopterus; species Protopterus annectens. The sequence goes on along the minus strand of NC_056743.1, from coordinate 1,231,556,365 downwards.
TTGATTTTGCAGATGCAACAAGCCCTCGGTCTATGATAAGATCATGTCCTAGCTGAATTACAATCTTTATCTTTTGTTCTGTGTATGGCTATGAGCTAAGATGTAAGTATTAATTACTATAGAATAATAACAGTGAACTTTCAATAGTACAGCTGAACAATAAGTTTATCCATCTGTTGGAATTAGTTGAGCAGATAAGTAATTATCAAGAACGCAGAGGCTTCCCGAACTTGATCCCGTTGTAGTACATGCTACATCATTGTGAACTGTTATGCTCTGCTCTTGTGCTAGAGCAAAACACTAGCGAGCAGAAAATAATGATGAATCAACTTTAAAAGCAGTGATACACTTCCTGCTGCAACACTTCTTTTTGACGTTTATGTGGCAGTGCAAAATGTGTAACAGTTTTTAAAATTATGGGCCAGATTCCAAAGGAGTAACTCTCACTTTATGTCTGCCCTGATTCCAAAAGACATGTTCTTAGGGTAAGTGACTTAACTTCGGTGTAATGCTTCTCTTTAAACAAGCTTACTATGGGGACCACATTCCAAAAGAAAAGTTATGTCGTACCATAACGTTCCATCTGTGTTGTTGATCTTTGTTCATTCATTACTGATGGATTATCTGTTCCGTCCTCGGAAATGAGCCAGCCAATATCAAGCTCGTGTCAGCCAAAAACTCTTGGGCCAAGGTCCTACCCAGAATGCTCTGCTCACTGTTACCTCAGATCGAGTTTGCAAGTTGATAGATTAAAGTAGAGGCTACCTCTGGTCATAACAGACCTACAAGACAGGAGTACATGAGCTCAACCAAGAAGCTCCGGATGGGGAACGGAGGGTGGGAAGTAATGAATGAATGAAGATTAACAACACAGATGGAATGTTATGGTAAGACATAACTTCTTCATCTGACGTTGTTAATCTTCATTCATTCCTTACTGATGGGACAGAGTCCCCAGCTGCCTGTATTCCTGGGTGGCCCTCATGGAAGGACATTCCTGAGCACCATGTAGCCAAAGGCAGCTCTACCTCTGGAGGCCAAGTCCAATTTGTAATGGAGAATTATGGTATGAGGTTTGGCCCAAGTTGAAGCTGAGCAAATATCATTGAGGGAAGCCTTAGCATGGAAAGCTGCTGAAGTTGCCATAGATCTTGTAGAATGTGCTTTGATTCTTTGAGGCAAGGTGAGATTATTTTTGTTATAGATAAAGGTAACACAATTTCCCAACCATGAAGCCAATGTAACTTTTGATACAGAATGACCCCGTCTAGGTCCAGAAAAAGCCAGAAACAGTTGGTCTGATTTATGGGTATATTTTGTTCTGTCCAGATAAAATCGCATTTGCCTATGAACATCCAAGGAGTGCATGCAATACTCTCCCTTGTTAGAGTGGCTAGGACAGAACACTAGAAGGTCAATAGACTGATTGATAGATCGCTCTGACACCACTTTTGGTAAAAAAGTAGAATTGGTTCTCAGTGATACCCTATCCTTATGGAAGATAAGATAGGGAGGTTTGATGCATGAGGCCTGAAGTTCTGACAATCACCTGGCTGATGTGATTGCAATCAAAAACAGTTTTCCAAGAGAGAGAGATTTTATATCACATGAAGATGCAGGTTCAAAGGGGGGAGCTGTTAAAGCTTGCAGAACCAAAGCCAAATCCCAAGGTTGTATGGGTTCTCTAAAGGGAGGTTATAGGTGGGTAACCCCTTTCAAGAAAGTCTTACAGATTCTGTGTGACATAAGTGAAGAATCTTGAAAACCAATATGAAAATTTGAGATGGCATCTAAATGTACATGGGTAGTAGAGGCAGACACTCCAGAGTGGAAAAGATGTGATAAGTAATCCAAATACCACCGAGACCGGCTTAGACAAGGTGTCTAATTGTTCATTTGCTGCCCATAGAGAGAATCTTTTCCATTTGTTAAGATAGATTAGTCTGGTGGATGATTTATGATATGCAATAAGAATATTGCACACAGGGGATGAAAGGTCTTCATGCCTAGCAATCATTAGAAGTGGAGAAATCAAGCTGTCAGTTTCAGGGTTGTTAGATTGGGGTGAATTAGACCTGTGGATGAGAGATCAATGTTGGGGATGGATTGAGGATCCATGATTGATCTAGCAGGTGAGGCCAGAGGAAGGGAAAGCAGACTTGTCGAGGCCAATATGGAGCAATGGATCACTTTGCTCTTCAACTGTTGTGCTTTCTTTAGAAATTGGGAGATGAGGGGGAGAGGAGGATAAGCATAAAGAAGACCCGAGGGTCAAGCGTGGACTAAAGTATCCCTTGGTGACTGTCCCCGAGGGGGGATCAGGGCAAAGTAGTTACTACACTTGTAGTTGGTTGGGGAGGCAAATAGGTCGCATTCAGGTGGCCCCAGTGGTTGAAGATCTTTGCTGCTATCAGAGGATTAAGGGACCACTCGTGAGGCTGTAGAATGTACCTGCTCAGTTTGTCCACTATCACGTTGGAGCTCCTGGGAATGTGCGTTGCAATTAGAAAGCAGTTGTAAGCTATCACCCATTGCCATTTTCCCAAGGCCTCTCGGCATAACGGGTAAGATCTGGTGTCCCCATGTTTGCTGATGTACCAGACCACTGACATTTTGTCTGATTGGATTGCAATAATTCCTAATGGAAAGATGGAGTGAAATGCTTGCAACGCTAGAAGCATCACCTTCAGTTCCAGGACATTGATATGCATAAGGTCTTCTGTCTCTGACTAGGTGCCTTGGATCAAGTTTAACTGACATAGCCCCCCCCCCCATCAGGGAGGTGTCTGTGGTCACTGTGGCTATCGGTTGATGGAGGTCGAAAGGGCGAGACTATTGTTGGGGATTTTGAGATGTTCACCAGGGTAAATCTTGTTTGCATCTCTGAGTTACACTTATCTAAAAGGACAAAGGATGTTGTAGAGGGTACCACTGAGTAAGAAGTAGTCATTGAAGGAGCCTCATGTGGAATCTGGCTAGAGGAACAATGGTAATCGAGGCTGCCATTGACCCCAATAGCTGGAGTATAGATCGAGCTGGGGATTTGTGGTGACAGAGCAGCAGTTGAACTTGCTGTCTTATTCTCTGATGTCTGTGTTCTGGAAGGGATGCTGTGCAATTTCTCGTGTCCAGCAGTACCCCTATAAATTCCAAAGACTGAGTTGGGGTTGTGTTGAATTTCTCCCAGTTTATAGTGATTCCCAGGCTTCGAGCTGTTAAGAGAGAGTATACTGCAGGGCTTTTTCTAGTAGACGCTTAGCAGAGGTGGTGAGGAGCCAGTGGTCTGGATATGGAAATGCCTGGAATCCTTGAAGTCACAAGTGAGCGATAATCACTGCCATGCATTTTGTGAACACTCTGGGGGCTGTAGAGAGGCTGAAGGGTAGGGCTCAAAACTGTTAGTGACTGGCTCCTATTCAGAAGTGGAGGTATCTTCTTGAGCATTTCTCCATTTTTATGTGGTAATATGCATCTTGAAGATCTACACAGCCAATCCAATCATCTTCTTCAGGAAGAGGAAGGATAGAATGAACCGCGACCATCCAGAATTTCTCTATTTTCACAAATTTGTTTAGTCTACCGAGATCCAGAACTGGTCTCCAGTCCCCTGTCTTTTAGGCACTAAAAAGAACCTTGAGTAAAAACCGGATCCTATCTGGTCTGGGGGGACTGTCTGGATGACTCTTTTTTTGTAGCAGCTTTTGGATTTTATGTGCTGCTGCTTCCCTTTGACTGGGTGGAATGTTGGGTAATACTCTTGACGAGACTGGGGCAAAGATGGAAGGGGATGTGATAGCCTCTGGATATTATACGTTGTACCCAAGAGTCGGTTGTTATCTTTTGCCAGGCAGCGCGGTACAAGGAAAAATGACCCCTGACCTCTTCCAGAAGTGAGCAGTTAGGCAATGCTTCAGGAGCACTGATAGGGTTGGTCAGAGAAAGAATCTCTGGAACCCCGGTTTTGCAGACCTCCTCTGCCCCAAAAAGGACTTCTTCCAATGGAGTTTCTCCCTCTGCCTCTAGGGGAGAACTCGGCACATGCAACCCGACAAGAACCCTGTGATTTCTTGTGCCAGATCTTTCCACTCCTATGATTTTTGGAATAGAATCGCTGAGGAGTGGAGTGTCTGACACCAATGGCAGACAGGGTCTTGCCATCTTGTTCACACCTTGCCAGCGTATCCTTGACTTTAGGGCCAAACAAAGTAGCGGCCTCCATGGGGGCATTCATGAAGGAAGCCTTAAAGGAGATCACAAAGTCACAAAGGCACATCCAGGCTTGTCATCTGGTGACTATACCCGTGCCTGCTGCTCTTGCTGCCCCTTCCATTGCGTGAGAAATAAGACTCATGGAAGAGTTGGAAATGGACTCTAGGCTGGCTATCTGAAAAGTCACATTATCACAGACTTCATCAGAAACAGCTCCTGCCAAGGTTTCAGACAGCTGATTGATAAGATCTCGCTGAAGTCTGGTAAAATGTGCCAAATAATTCAAAGACCTTATGGTGAAGGTCAATGAAGCAAACACACACTTCCCTAATCTGTCAATCACCCGGGACTCCTTGTTGGGTGGATGGATAGTTTGGCTCTCTTCTGCCAAATCCTTCTTAGTAGCAGCTGCCACCACCATAGCATCTACTGGAAGACCTCATGACCAGTGGGGAGTACTCAGCTGTGGGCAGTAATATTTTATCTGGTCTTTTAGGTATCGCTTCCATGGTGTCAGGGGCCTTCCATGCCCTCTGGACAATGAGCTGGATGAGCTCATTAGCAGGGGTGACCCAGGAAGTAGGGGGCCGGGTACAAAAAGCCTGCAGGAATATGGATATCTCAGAGGAAAGATAAGAGGGCTTCCAGTTTCCCCTCTGTTTAAGGATCTCGAGGATGTCACCAAAGGACACCTCATCACAGGGTGACCGTGAGGACCCTTTCCTGTCATCAAAATCCGTATCTTCAGTCAATGACTCCTCAGTGGAATCCATGTGCTTCCTCTTACACAATGCTTTGCAGGGTACTTCCTCAGTGGGAGGTTCTGGGGAAGACTGTAAAGAGGGGGTCTCCTGAGGAGGAGAAACCTGAGGCTCTTGTGCCTGGTGTCCGGCAGTTGAAGCTTGTGACAGTTGCAGCACAGAGGGGGGAGAGGACTCCAACATGTGAGCTTTGCCAACAGAGGCAAGCTCCCTCTCCATGGCCTGGAAGGCTGGACCACCCAAGGAGGGATGGGAGCCCAGAACCGAGCACGACAACCTCAGAACCGGGGTCACACCCTGCCCTGACTAGCCCACCCCCAGACCAGGAGTCTCAAGAGGACCGTGAACCATAAGAGATAGACCATCCCTGGAAAGTGCCATAGAAAAAATCAGCATGGAGCCAGGAATGCCCTTCCCAATGGCACAGCCACTGGCCTGAGATGAGCCCGATGCGCAGTGCACCGAAGGTCACAAGGACGACTCTGGTTCCAAAGTGAGATCCACTACTGGAGTTAGAGGAAGGGAAGCTGCTGTTGGAGTAATAGGCTTCAAAACTTGAGTGGAAGATGAAGGACGAGTATACGTTGGGGTTTGAGGAGATATATATTCACCTGAATGAGGGAACATGGACTTCAACGGTTGGGAGAGATCTCTGGCTACAATCAACTGGTTGACAAGCCGCAACACATCCTGTTCAAAGAGACTCTTGGTTGACCTCATGGAGAAAGCTGGTGGTGATTCTGGCCTTTTCAGGAAAGGACTATACTGACTGCTAGCAAAAAGATCCAGTGAAGGGGAATATTTGGTCCTTGCTAAGTCAATAGGTGCAGAGGCTGGAGCCAAGGACATCTGCACCGAAGAAAATGGTGTGGAAAAAGTCTGTGCCAAAGATGTCAGTGCTGTAGTAGTTGAAGGTGTCTGCACCGTAAAGGCAAAAGTCTGCCCCGAAGGGTACAGTGCCGTAGTGGAAAGGGTCTGCACCAGCAATAAGGATGGTGCCAAGAAGGACTGCATGAAGCACATGGTGCCGAAAATGTCTGCACTGTGGAGTACAGAAGAGTCATACTTGGAGCCGAAGGTGACTGTACCAATAGTGCCGAAGGGGACTGAACCTGTATTGACGGTGCTGTTAATGGTTGCAACAGAGCTGTCGGAACCATAGTTGTCTGCACCAGAAACTCCGGTGCTGGTATCAATAAAGGAGACATGGTGTAGTCAGAATCATTTGGGGTGGTGCCAAGCCTGGTGCTGACAGGGTCACAGGTGGCAGAGCTGGAGTTGTAATCAATTTCACCTTCTTGTGAGTCAACTCCCTACGATCTCCAGAAGGAGAAGAAGGGAGTAACTTTGATGAAGAAGAGGAAGAATGCCTCTTTCGGGGTTTAACAGGAGGGGGTCAGCCCTCTTACAGAAATAGCTTCAGAGAAAGGAGACTTGAGGAGACCTTTCAAAATTAACTTATTCTTCCTCTCGTTGAGAGTCCTGGTAGAGAAAGTTTTACAAATCCCACACGGAGGATCTACAGTCAAGTGGGATACATTAAGACAGTAGATACATAAGTCATGGCCATCAGAAAGTGGTACCCTATGGCCACATTCCTTACACTGCTTGAAACCAGCGCTACTTTTCTTATCCAACATAACTGGTGGAGGGAGAATAGTACCAAAAGGAAGAAGAAAGTCTACCCAAAAGGGTAAAAGGAGAAGGAAAGATTACCAACTGTGGTAATGGAGAATTACTACAAGGTAAGAAATTAGGGTAATAAGGGGAAAAGACTAAAGTGAGAGAATCTAAAGAGTGCGCTAGGGTAAGAAAATATTAGAATAAACTTTTGAGAAAAATTTAGAGTAAGAACAATATATAAACTTTCAAAAAATTAGACATTTAGTTGAGAGAGTGGCTTGACATGGCTGTACAGTGCGGCAAATGAGAGCTGAGGTAACAGGGAGCAGAGCATTCTGGGTAGGACCTTGGCTCGAGAGGTTTTGGCTGATGCGAGCTTAATATTGGCCGGCTCGGTTCGGAAGATGGAACCGATAACCCATCAGTAAGGAATGAACGAAGATTAACATCAGATCATCTGTTTTAATCCTGCTGTTAGTGTAAGTGGTTAGTTACACTGAAATCAAGTCTTTGGAATTGGGGCTTGTAGGAGATCAGAAATGCACTTCACTTGTAGCTGCTGTATGTGAGGTAGCATGAAGTGATTTACAGCTTTCAAAGCTGTAAACAAATTCTGATCTTCAGGTTTTTTTTTTCCCTCTGTCTCATAGTACATTGGAGGAGCTAAAGCTCCATGTATTACACAGAAGGATGGGGCCCATGCCTCTCAGTTATCCAGATTTTCTCAGAATGTCCAGTTTTTTTGCCTGATATTTTTGGTTTGTTCCTTATAAAAGTTATGGCTTTCTGGCAAATTGTTAAGGATTGAAATCACAAAACAATGACTGACATTTGAGTCTCAGTCTTCAGATTTTTCAGAAAATGCATGATAATTGAAAATGTGTTATTCTAGCAACTTTCTAAATGTATAAGACCATAAATTAAAATATGCCCTTATTTTGGAGCCTTTGTCCCGACATTATTTTTGTCTTTGTCCAGATTTCTTATGCTGAGGTTGCAGCCCTATGTTATAGCCTACAATGCTGGAAAACATGTAGTGCTACTACTTGCTTTTTGTTTTGTTTTGTTTTTTCCTCTGTATCTAGCACATGGAGCAGGTAAAACTCCACATAATACAAAGAATTTGCTATGAGCTACTACATGTTCATAACTTCATAGGTAAATACTATGCTAATGATCACCATGGCAATTATAAGCCTAGCTGTGCAACCGAAAACAATTGTGTCCCTATGTATCGGGTATATGTTAGTAAGTTTCTAAAGGTTATGTCAACAGGTATGTTAATTTGGGCATTACTGTCTGCCTCTGTCTATCAGAGACATGGGAGTCAGACCCACAGTGAAGTTCCAATTTCTCATCCACTGGTCAAGGTTACTCTTAAATAGGATTAGGAATGCACTCTGTTTCACATGGATGGGGAGGATCCTCTGAGACACATATCTGTCTCGCCAACATGTCCTGTTTATGTCACAAGCAAAACTTAAATCCTTGGATCTTGTGGTTCTGATGCTGTTTGTTTTGTGGATGTGCAAAAGGTCCATCAGAGCTGGATGTGGGGATGCCTTGTATACCAGGCAGAGAGCGCATCTCAGTAACCTGCAGGAGACCAAGTGTACAGATAGGGCTTTAAGGCACTCTATATAGAACATATATTTATACCCTAGATTCTCCTGGAAAGGAACCTTTTTGGGCATTCCAACTGTTGCATATGTCTGGTCAGGTACAGACCAAAGGGAGCATTATATTCAGTGATGGGGCTGATAAGGGATGAATGAAGTGGCACTATGGCTTCCTTGGGTCTGGATGCTATGCCCTTAATTATAAGTTGGGTGACATAGAAGTGTTTTTTACTACCTTGGCCACATGTTGGCCAAAAGCCAGATTATTGTCTACTTAGGTTCTCAAATCTCTGACTACTGAATCAACTCTTAGGGGTGTTTTATTGATGGAGTAATTAGCCTGGGTGCATGTTTTCCCAAAAGGCACTATAATGCATTTCTTGGCATTGAATTTTAATCCATGACTTGGCACCAGTCATTTGTCTATATTAGACCCTTTTGTGAGACATTTGTGTTATGGGGGAGTCTATAGTAGCTCTCAATTTGCAGTCATCTATGAACTTGGTCAGCCAAAGGTCCTTAACATTGGTCTTTACCTCTGTGAAGTAGATGCCAAATAAGAGTGGTCCCAGAATGGAGCCCTGAGGTTCCCCACTAGTGACCAGTCTCTTAGTGGAGGTGGCCTCACCAATCCTGACTTCCTGGGTCCTGTCTGCGAGCCAGCTAGCAATCCAGTGAGTTATGTAGGGGGTTATGCCCAGTTTGATGAGTTTGTTAACCTGTTAAGTTCTGGATTGTGACCATACCTCTCAACCTCTTAGAGCAAAAAATCTGGGCATAGCCTAAAATGATGGGGGGACAAATAGGAACAGATTTTAAATATTGCTCTTACAAACATAGAAAGTTGAAAGAATAATAGGTTTTGAATTAGCATGAATTTTCTGAAGGATGTGGAGACTTAAACACAAATATATGTCATTATTTAATGACTTAAATCCTCAGCTATTTGCCAGAAAGGTACAGATTTTAAGAGGAACACACCAAAAATATGAGGCAAAAATCTAGACATTCTGCGAAAATCTACACAGTTGACAAGTATGATTGTGACTTATTTTACTGCAATTGGTCTATTTCTACCAGATTTACTAATATACCAGCCCACAAGATCTAGGTAAGTGTTTTCCTTCTGAGTTTACTGTGATAGCTGTATACTTTTGTGATTTTAGTAATCTAGCTAAGACTTGTTTCTGGTATACTCTAGTAAGAATGAAAAAGGTACCAAGCCATTTCTAGGCCTCAGACTGCTGTAGAACATTGAAGAGTGCAGTTTGCTATTGGCCAGTTTGCTTGTTTGAATTTTTTTTGCTTTTGCCAGTGTTGCTGTAAATTTCCCACATTTGCACAGTGCTAAACTAAATGCAGTGAAGTTGCAAAGTGCACTGTATAGACATAGGCATCTTGATCTATAGCAGTCTTAATGCTACCTACCTCAAAATCCTATTAGTTAGTGTGATTAGTGGTACGTAGAAGTGGAGCCAGCTATCTGCAGTATGCTGTACTGTGTATCATATGCCCTTCAAGTAGCAGCCCACAACTGCTTTACGTTACCCTAATTAGCCCAGAGCTGTACAGCATTGCTCTAAGTAATCCATATCTGCTTTATATTGCTAAAAGTACAGCCTGTAATTACACTACATAGATCATAGATTACAATTGTTTAATGACTCTGTGTTGTCCATTGTCATATTTGCAGCTTAACCTAAATTAATTAATTTTCTTTTAGTCTGGCAGTGTACACCTACCAACTAAACCTAATTTACCTCATTTAGTTCATATAATTCTGTGTAACCCCTCACAAAGAGAATCCTCATAGTTGCATTCTTCCACAATATAGCACATTAACTCATATAATACTCTGTGTAACCCTAATTAATTCTCAAAATCTCTGGACCAATATGGAAGGTCAGTCGGCTTGTTTCCCTTCTGTTCCCAGCCTCATAGTACTTTGTATCCTTAGGCAGTGTAATAACTGCCTTATGCTTGGAAATAACACACTCTTAGTCAAAACAAAAAAATCTGTTTGCGAGGAATGGAAATATTTAACAATAAGGAGACCTCACATTCACAAAACATGGACTGTAAGCAACACACAAATCCACCACACTCTGCACTAGCCCAAACTAAAATGTCTCAGGCAGAGGCTGTAAAAAATAATTGCCAAAGCCTCCTAGACCCATGAAGACTAGATGTCAGTGGAAATCAAACATCAAATCACCTTCAGATACACTTTCAAAAAAGAGTCATCAAGAAATCCAGTATAACAAACCACTCTAAAAATACAAATGTTTTAGTCAGACACACTGACTCACTTCTCACTAGTCTGGACAAGTCAAGGTAATAGTGAGGTGTCTTTAAGGTAACAGGATCTTATGATCTCTAATATCTCGGGGGCTGTTAAGATCCTTTCACCTAACAAATATGACTACTACATAGTGGTGGTTCATGTGGAGGTGAACAACTTGGGAGGCAAAATCTAGAGAGATATGCTGAGAGACATACCAGTACTCTCCATGCATGTCACAAATGCAGGGAAGACTCTTTTCCTGAGTGGAATCCTTCCTACACTAAGAATGATGCCTAGGTGCAAAACTGGCTTCAGCAATTGGCTTTGTAGTTAATACTATTTCAGGAGGATCTAGTGTATGTCACCATGGGATGAGATACTCAACAGTCCTACTTGCTTTGCAAAGGACAGCCTACATCTTTTGCTCCACACTGGCTGAAGCCTTTTTCTGCCCTGATAGTACCTTTTTAAGCAAGAACAATTAATGGACATATCAATGCAACTAACATATTAAATCCAAAACAGGATCACATAAAGTGGTTCTGCTCAATGCCAGAGGTTTCAACAGCAAACTACCTAGCCTTGAGGCTTTTCTGAATTGTAATACATCCATATCTGTGTAATTACAGAAAATACTCTTTCCATACCTGGGTTTTGTGCCTGCTATGCCTTTAGATATGACGGCAACAATGGTGGTGCTTCCACATTTCTTAGGGACCATATCACCTCTAGATAGATTCTCAGGGACCCACAGACTCAACTCATCAAACTCCAAATCACATAAAATAAGAGCAACTATCATTTTAAAGCTTACAGGACACCCTGTAAGTCCCTTGAAAATCATGACTGATTCCTAAATGAACTTGATGAACTCCCCCTAAACAAGAACTCCATTATTTTTGGAGACTTTAAAGATCATGTGTACATCGATGAAATCAGATTAGCTTTCTGTTTTAAAAATTGGTTTCTTCAGTAGTGCTTAACGTGGCTGTGCTTTTTCATCATTTAACTCCTCATTCTTATTTTTCTTTAAATGAAAATCTCTTACAGAGAGTGCCCTCCTCAATCATAGCATGATCCACCCTCATTGATACCTCTGCTGGAAGTTCTGGTTCCCTTCTGACATGCTGACATCACTTCGGGATCAGAAGCATCAATAACATAGTCAACAACAGGGAGGAGGACATACTGAGAGAGGTTTTTCAGCATTGGGTTGTTTTGTTTGTGTTTTTTTGTATTAGTTTTTCATTTTACATATGAGTTAAACATTGGTGATTCATTCGATCGTCAAATCCCTGAGTGACAGAGTATTTTGATGTGCAAAGAATTTTGAAAGTTGCTTATATTACATGGTTACACAAGCACAACACATACAGTACAAAGTCTATACCTCTTAAATGCCCCGCTTTTGCCTAATGTCACTGATCAGTCCTCTAGATGTCTATGATTTTTGCAGAATGCTACTGATTTTGCCTCCAATTTTTACCTTATCCCACCCCTGTAAATCTTTTGATTTTTGGGTAAATCACCAAGGATTACAGTGGATCTATAATGCTAGACATTAAAGTTTTTTTTAATTTTTATTATCCTGGCAATGCAAGTTGATGCAAAACCTGTTTTTCTGTTAACAAATTGATATACTGCACTAGCTCATGTGCAGCATTGTTGTGATATTTACTTACCTAAAAAAAAAAAAAAAAAAAAAAAAAAAACAACAAAATGGAGGAAAGAAAAGATGCAGTGTACTAAAGTAGGAACTGCAGGAATGACATGATTTTGCATCATCAAAATGACAAGCGTTATGATGCAAAAACAGGAAGTACTACACTAGCAAGTCTGTGAAGAGTGAAGAGCCAAAAATCCGACAGTAAAAGTAAATAAAAGAAAATTGTAATAAATTGAATTGCAGAGCAAGAAGCCATCCAGTCATCACTAAAGAAAGAAAATGACATGCAGGCATGTGCAAAAATCATTGCACATGATCCTTAAACTGTAGTACCTATACTTCCAGTGTAGGATACAGCCAAAGTTTCTTATATTTATTAAACAAAAACTTCCTGGACCTGATTGTTAACAACCCATAAAAGGACATAATATTCCTGACCTGGTCCTGATGAATACACCCTCTTCATGTAATATTGCACTGGCATCCCTTAACTGGCTAGGCTGGATCATAATCTAGTGACTTTAACTTTCAAAATATTTATGTAGGCTAAATATTTTAACCCTGCCATATTACAGTTGTATTTACTTTTACAATAAATGTCGTTGGAATAGTTAGCTATATTTATTTTATCACCCACATAAATATATGGGCAATATAAACATTTACCACATATTTCCATAGTCCCATTTACGCTGGTATCACCAATACTTCCTTCCAATATATTTTTAATATTCTTACCTCTTTTATATACATAAATTTAAATTTCCATTTGAATACCATCTGTTATAATCTCACCATCTGACTTTTCATTAAACTATATTTCTGCCTGAAAGGGTGGTGGCTACTATATAATAGGTTAGAAATGGAAAATGTGGATTTATGATAAATAGTGGATTCATATTTCATTTTTTTTTTGATATAATAATATATCCAAATAGTTAATGCTAGAATCATTCCAACTGTAAGTATATATCAAAATAATAATTAGATGAATTAATACATAATAAAAATTGATTTAACCTGTCAACCGAGGCATTTCAAATTAAAAATATATCATCTAATGATCTGGAATAATAGTTAATATTTTCTATAAATTCCAATTCAAAAATGACTTGCTTTTTCCAATACCACATAACAATATTTACCTGAGACAGCCCCCATTGCTACTTCCTTTATTTGTTTAAAAATCTCTGCCTAAAAGAATAAAAAATTTGTATAAATAACAAATCAAATTCCATCAACTGAGATATCTTTATAACCTCTCTATCTGTTAACTTTTCAAAGGAAGTAAGACCATTCCAGACCAGTATCATGTGGTATGGCAAAAAATAAATCTTTCACATCCATAGTGACAAACAAAATATCGTCATCATACTGGATATTACAAATTAGTTGTAAAAAATTCCAAGAATCCTTTAGGATATACACTTTACCATCAAAAAATGTTTCAATTTAAAATCAATATACTTAGCCATAGGCTCCATCTTGGAGCCTCCTGAGGCTAACACAGATCTCAAAGGTAGTTCATTAATATTTTTATGTACCTTAGGGATACCAAAATAAGAGGATATAACAGGTTTCTGTACAACCATATAATTATATTCCTCCTTTGTTATATCACCTGACATAAAAAAAATCATACAAAACAAATCAATTGCTTTAAAGGCTAGCTGATCCTCTTGCTGTGAGACTGCTCTATAGGTATCTGTATCCCATAATATCTGAAAAATGTTTTGATTGTATAACATAGTATCCATAAGGAATGCCCTACCCTCCTTATCCAGTTTCATAACTCTATTTGACCTGTCTTTTCTCAACTGATTCAACAACTTAATTTCTTGTTTGGTCAAATTATATTTATCTGACCAGTTGGTACCAAACAAATTCTTAAATTCCATTTCATATAACGATTCAAATTAATTTAAGAAAGGATTAACAGGGAGGTTGAAAGTACTTTTCTGTTTCAAGCCCCCACCCTGGCCTGTTATACCATCAAATACCAATTGTAAATTAATTTTCCTAACAAACATCTTCAATTCTATAAGCAACTCCACTAAGCAAATACCCCTGGCTGAACTAAAGTAAATCCTTTATTAAATAAGTTAGCATATGTAATATCTATCACAAAGTTACTTTAGTTGTAAATCTTAAAACCTCTATACATAAATACATTGTCATCTAAAACATTCACATATAATACATTCTGTCCCTTGATCTGTTCCTCCTGGATGTGTTGTACTTTTTTAATTATTTATTAATTCATAATTCATTAAATGATTTTTTAACTTTAACTTACAGTGGAAATTATTCTACTATTAAATATTTGAATATATTATTTTATACAAATGAAGAAGAAATGAAATATGAATCCACTATTTATCATAAACCCACATTTTCCAATTCTTCCTATTATATAGTAACAACCACCCTTTCAGACAGAAATATAGTTCACTGAAAGGTCAGATGGTGACATTATCATGGACAGTATCCAAACAGAAAAGTTTTTTTGAGTAATTAAATATACTAAAACAGGTGTTATATGAGAGAGGGAACCTTACACAATTGTCTGAGGATGTAGAGAAGGAAGTCATTTCTGAAAGAGAGACCAATTTGAACCCTACTCTGGAATAAAGAAAACTGAGTAATGATGCTACTGGTACCCCCATTGCTGTATTTGATAAAGTAATGGTCTTACCTTTTGATACTAGATATAAAATGGTTAAAAAATTATGACTAGAAATTAGAGGGTACATGTTCATAACCATAAATAATCTTTAATGATTAAGTTTGGTACAAAAATGAGATTAGCATATAAAAGAGGTAAAAATATAAAAAATATCTCAGAAGGAAGTATTGGTGATACTAGTGTAAATGGGACTATGTAAATTTGTAGTAAATGTTCATATTGACCATATATTTATATGTATGATAAAATTAATATAGCTAACTATCTTAATCCACCCATCATTTATTTAGGACAAACTGTGTATCACCTCTGCCCTTGCACTTTAAGTAAGTGTTAGGGGTATCCAGTCTTCTGCATGTATTTTAGCCTGCATACTGACTAGTCTAAGACAGGTGCTTCAGTGTCTGAGTTTGTAAGCAATAGCCTTATAGTCTGTAAACTCTCCCCTAGTGCCATCCTGCTGGCCAGCTTTTACTACTTGCTAACAGACACTGACATTTACTCATACTGCTCTTACTCAAACTATTTCTTTCTCTTATATTTTCTTCACTTCATCTAGATTTGCTATTCCCATTATTTGTATCCTCCTGTCTTTCTTTAGTGTTATTGCATGCCTTGAAGGAAGTGGTCTGCCCCTTCCTTTCTAATTTCTCATTGCTTGAGACAGTTACTAAACCACTTCAGCTCTGAGCCAGCATTTGTGCACAGTCAACATTGACTCAGTGGACTCAACTGTTTCTTTGGTTTGTTTTTATTTTCTTATAAAAGTGCCCCTTCTGGCAAATAGATATGTATGCAACAGTGAAACCTGAAGTTTGAACTCCAGTCTGTGGGCTATATTTTATGTAAATTATACATATTATGGCAGCCTAAAACAAAGAACGTTGTCCACTAGAATAGTTCCATTTTCTTAACTGTGTTCAATTCATTGCTTTTAGCAGTCCACTGTCCCACTTCCTTAAGTTTATTCCTCTTCTTGTGTAACCACTTTGAGTTCTGAACCAGTAATTTTCCACAGCTGCTCTACTGGATTCTGGCTTACACTTTCTCATTGTTTTACTGATCTGTAGGGGTTAGGGTGGCCTTTGGAATTTGAATTTCAACATCCATAGAAGCTTTCTTACATTATACAGTTGTTCAAACAGTCAAGTGCAATGTTTTATTGTTATCACCATTAGGTCAAGGTGATATTGGACTAACTCTCCTACTAAACTGTGTCCTGAATCAACAAAATCAAGACTTTCACTACTAGCTCAGAGGCCTTTTAAACTGCATTGTCCCCTGCATTGTTCCCTTTACTTATCTCTCTCAGCAGATGTATGGCTGTTTAAGTTAAATCACTGATTGTTTTTTCTTTTCTATATGTTTGCTAAGTTTTCAACCTGCTTTGCTTGCCTTTACTGACACTTGGGCTCACTCTGCTCCCCTATCCTGCCCCCAATTCCCACCCATACCCTCTGACTCCACATATATACTTCTATAGCATCACCTACATATTCCTCAAGCCAATACCATTAGTTCCCTCCCAAAGAAAACAATCAATAGAATTGCTTCCAACAGTAACATCCACTGTTGATTACCACCCAAGACCCTCTCTCAAAATGTCTTAATCCTTGCCCCCTATAACTATCAAATTACATTTCTACAACCCGGTATTCTCCTAACATTTTCTAATCCTAATTAACAACAAAGATAAAATCCAAGTTGAATAAGATGTTCCTAACTCAGATTAATTTACAATTCCTCCTCACTACTAGCCTTCATCTGCAATTATCAAAGCCACCTCCTTCAAATACTTAGGGCTTCAACCGATCCTCACAGAGAAAATCAACATCTACCTAGCCTGCCTTTCTCCTTAACACCCTATATCTACAAGCAAACCATATCTGATTTATTTATCTATAAATATGTCAAATCTATGTATCCAAATGTATGATCAAATACCAAACCAAGACTAAAATATAACTGGCCATACTTTTCCTTCTGTAAAAGATCAATTCAAAAAATTAGCAGAGATATTCACACTAACCCAGGTCCCACTGTTCATAAAACCATTACTTCCAACCCCGAAATAAACCAGCCACCTAATACATCTCATCAAAAAACAGAACCCAAACTCACCTTACTAAATATGAACTTAAGAAGTATGTGCAATAAAATCCATGGCATACATGCCACATGTCCCATCACTGTGGAAAAAAATCCTACATCGTACCACTGCAGAAAGGTGGCACATCTACAGAGTTTAATAACTACAGACCTATAGCGATTCTCTCCCCCTAAAATATTAGAGAAATGTATCCATATGCAGTCGATGCAATACCTAACCTCAAATAACCTCCCCTCAAAAACACTACATGGCTTTAGGCCCAGCACAGCACCACTACTGCTCTACTACATTTTATCAGTATAATAAACCGACACAGACACAATGGTCTGCTTGTGTCCACTATGTTCTTAGACTTGTCAAAGGCATTTGTTACTGTCTCGCACCAGCAACTGCTTGTTCTACTCTCCTCAATAGGACATTCACAATATTCCTTGTTGTGGTTTTTTAGTTACCTGTCTGGAAGGGAACTAGCCATTAAATGGCAACAAACCTACTCATCCTTTCAACCAGTGACTACAGGTATCCCTCAGGGCTCTGTTCTGGGTCTTCTCCTACTTAATATATTTATTAAAGACCTCCACACCTCCACTCATCATGCTAGTTTAGTTCAGTATGCAGATGACTCAACATTAATATGTACAGCCTCAACATTAAATAAGCTCCAAGACATTACCCAAAAATCTTTCTCCTCTGCAGAAATCTGGCTCAAAGAATCAAACGTCCTATTCAACTAAAAGAAAAGTAGGTTAATGCTTTTTACCTTAAAAGTTTGCCAAAATCAAAAGCACTGTTTTACCATAAAGTCAGCAAATAATAGTGTAATTGAAACTGTAACTCACAGTAAATGTCTAGGCATTATAACAGATGACAATCTCAAATATGACCAGCATATACTGCATTTCATTAAATCTGCTCACCAGAAACAAGACTACCATTATAGGATCAATGGATTCCTTGCATATACAGCAAGAAAGACACTAGCCACCACCTTCTTATTGCCACCTCTCTTATACATTGCTCCTATCCTAACAAACTTAAATAATACTCATAGAAAGAAACTTGCCTCCTGCTGCAATAAAATAGCTAAATTTGCCACCTCCCTCCCTCATAGGACCCACCATTGTCATGGCTTAAAGCAATTAAACTGGCCTGAACTACACATCTACCTAACATATTCACAACTAACTACAGCACAAAACTCATTCATCATCCAGAAATATGCCCTGTGCTACATAACTTATTACTGACCTACTGTCCAGCAAGGGACCTCCGCTCTAGTAACAAATTCTTATTACTTACAAATAAGTCAGTTAATGCTGCAGGAGACTCATTCTACTCCCAATATGTTGCTAAACTCTGGAATAGTATCCCCACACAAATAAAACTCGACGACAAACTCAGTAGTTTTAAACCACTGCTTAAACAACATATTAACCAATCCTGCTCCTGCACATACCCATCTCAAGGCTGCGACTTTGTGTTCACCATACAATACTCTCCAAATACTCACCTTAAGCAGAATATACTCAATCACTCACTGAAATGCCAAAACAACTTTTATACATAACTGCTGCCTGTACAATCCACTAAGTAGCACATTGGCTTTCTCTTTAGTAACTTCCATCAGTGTAAACTCTTAGAATGTATAAATGTAATTACTGTTTGTGTGTAAATGTAAATAGAAATGTAACTACTCTGTGTTTAACTGGAACTTAGTATCATGCATTATAAGCAAATGGAGCTTTTCTCCCAGAGCCTCCAATGAAAATGGGTATTACCCAGTTGGACTTTCCTGGTAAACAAAGACAAATAAATAAATAAAATATAAATAATTGTTCCAAAGATATTTATTGTAAAGTTAAACACAATTGTAATATGGCAGGGTAATATATTTAGCCTGTTGTAAGTCCTGTCAGGCGTTCTATGTGGGTACAACTGAGAGACTGTTGAAGCAGAGAATTTATGAACACCTGTACAGTGTATGAAAGGGAGATGTTAATAATGCCCTGTATAAACTTTCCTTACCATATTTTTATTTATTTTTTTTTTTTTATTTTATTTTACATTTGTTGACCGGGCTAGTCTAGCTGGATATATGTCCATTTTCAGTAGAGGCCTGGGGAGATAAGCTCCAAACTTCAATTACAGTACATATCTACAGAAGTACATACATGAGATCGACTACATTAATAATAACTAAGGCAGTATTAGCTAAAAAGTGGTTACAGGTATATAGAGTATATAACACAAAATATTGACTAAACATAATACAATTTATTATGAGGCTGTATTTTAACTGTTCAGAAAAATTGATAGTAAAACACATAATATAATTCTAGATATAAGAAGGGGAAAAAAGGAAAGTAAGACTGGAATAGAAGTTGAGTAAGAAAGTTCTAATCGTGAAGATTGGAACTTTTATGAGAGTATACTAATAGGTAAGGCTAGGTAGTAGAGGTAGAATGGTAGTTGAATTCTGATGAGATTGTTACTGAGCTGAGACAGTGAGGTAGAAACAGGTAGCTAGAGCATATAAGGTGGGGTTGAAACAAGTAGTGAGAGCATGTAGGTTAGTCAGGTTTAGTACAGGGGCACATCCAATGTGTTTTAAGGAAGAGCTTAAGTTTATTTTTGAACAAGGAAATAGAGGGAAGTGTTGAAAGTTCAGTGGGTAGTAAGTTCCAGATTTTCCCAACAGTGTTAGTGAAGAGAGAGTCTCCAGCTCTATTGTTTGATTTGATAATATTTATGAGGATTTTTTGTGAAGATCTTAGGGATTTCAGGTTATTGTAGGGATGAATAAGGTTAGATAGTATGGGTGTCTTAGCAGGTTGATAAAGAATTTTATGGGCAATGGTCAGTTGATTATATTTTAGCTGTTGCTGTAATTCAAGCCACCCTAGGTATTTTAGATTAATACAGTGGTGTGTTTTAAAAGGGTTACCAGTGGCAAATCTGGCTATGTTGTTGTAGGTGTTTTCTAGTTTTTTAAGGTTATTTTTTGACAGGTTAGTGAAAATGGGAGAGGCATAGAGTAGGGTAGAGATTAGATGGGTGCGGGCGATAGTTATTCTAGCTGCAGGGGTGAGGAAGGGTTTGATCCTAAATAGAGAGCCTATTTTTCTGTTGGTTGTTTTCAAGATATTATTAATATGAGTGTCAAAGTTAAGGTTGTTGTCTATGGTGATACCTAGCAGTTTGGTAGTAAGATCCTGGGATATAACAGTGCTATTATTGGAAGCTATAGTGAAGTCAACTGGTGGAGATTTATTGGTAGGTGTAAAAAGTAGAAGTTTAGTTTTTTTGGGATTTAGTATGAGACAGTGTTTTGTAAACCATAGTTCTACTGAGCTAAATAAGTTCTGTGTAAGGAAGTGAAGTTCAGATTCAGATGTGGCTGAGCATATAAGTGTAGAATCATCTGCGTATTGTATGCATGTAGCTTGGGGAACTGCTTCGTGAAGGTCATTGATGAATAAGGAAAATAGGAGTGGGCCTAATATGGACCCTTGAGGGACACCAATATTAACGGGTAGTTGGGTAGAAAGGGTGGCATTCCAGAGCACAGCTTGATGTCTGTTATTTAAGTAGGATAGGAACCATTTTATAGCTAGTGCATCAAGTGACATAGATTTCAGAATGTTTATGAGTATATTGTGATTTACCATGTCAAAAGCTTTAGACAGGTCAATGAAAAGTGCAGAGGAGAGCATGTTAAGGTTGCGGTTTTTGTTGATGGTGTCCATGAAGGAGAGGAGGGCAGTAGTAGTGCTGTGGGAAGGTCTGAAGCCATGTTGGGAGTTGGAGAGCAGATTATTATGGAGAAGGTGGTCTAATAATTGCCTATGGATGCACTTTTCCATAACCTTAGATAAAGGGGAGAGTAGGGCTATGGGATGATAGTTGGAAAGGTCAGTGGAGTCTCCCCCTTTATGAAGGGGAATAATATGTGAGACTTTCCAAAGAATGGGGACGTATCCTTCAGTAATGCTTCTATTGATGAGAATGGAGATGGGGTAGACAATAGATTTGGCTGCTAACTGTAAGTATTCTGCAGGTAGTTGGTCAGCAGAGGGAGTGCAAGGTTTAAGTTTTTGTAAAAGGGTGAGAATAAAAGCTGTAGGGACAGGTTGGAAGTGAAATGGGGGAGGTGGGTTGGATTCAGTCTTAGATGAGGTTGAATTTTGTGGAGAGAGTTGACTGGCTAGAGTTTGAATAGTTTTGGTGAAAAAGTTATTAAAGGCATTGGCAGTTTGTTTGGTGTTGTTGTGGTCAGAGCCTTGTGGATTTGGTGTAATAGATTGACCGGGGTGTAATAGTTCATTAATGCTTGCCAAGAATTTTTGTGGTTTATTATGGTGGGATTGCTGTGAATGTAGGTAGTAGTTTTGTTTAGCAAACATTATGGCTTTTTTTGTTTCATTTCTTAATTGTTTAAAGTTTTGGAGGTCAATGGGGTTCTTAGTTAAGCGTGATCTGTGCCAGTATTTATTTCTGAGGTTGAGTTTTTGCTTAGTTTCCTTAGAAAGCCATGGAGCAGGTTTGGTTTTTATCCTAATAGAGCGGGTAGGAGCGTGTTGGTTAAGGATGGCTAGGAAATTAGCATTGAAGTAGTCGACAGCTTCATCAAGGGAAAGTTGTTTTAATGGGGACCAATTACAAGCCTTAAGTTCAGTTAAGAATAAATCGAGATTGAAGTTTTTCTTGGTTCTAATTGTTCTAAATATGGGTTTGGAATGTGGGTTGGTTTTAAGCCTAATAGCATAGGTTGGAAAGTGGTCACTTATATTATCTGGGATGGTTCCAGAATTGTAGGTCTGGGGTTGATTATTGGTTAGTATCCAGTCTAAGGTACTTTCTTTCTTATTGGTTTTGTTAATTCTAGTGGGTGAGGTGATTATTTGTGTAAACCCATAGAGATTAATATGGGTAGTTATTGTTGCAACATTTCCAATCAATGTTGAAATCACCAAGAATGATGGTCTCTTGAGGGAGGTTTTGAGATAACCAACAGAGTATGTTTTCAATAGTAGTAATGTTATTGCCTGGAGGAACATAGATGCAGATAATATAGATAGATTTAACAGAGTTTAGCTGAAGCTTAGTAATAAGTATTTCAGCGTTAGAGACATGGGGAGGATTTTGGTGGAAGGTTGTAATTTGAAAATCAGATTTAAATAAAACTGCTACTCCACCACCTTTCTTGGTTGCACGGTCGAGAAGTAAGATGTTGTAACCAGGTGGGGTAACTTCATTGTCTGTAGTTGTGGGTTTTAACCAAGTTTCTGTTAGACACAAAATATCAAAGGAGTAGAGTTCCAGGAGAGCCTGGAGTTGAGTAATTTTGTTATTGATACTACGTGTGTTGAGGTGAGCTATTAGTAGTCAGTTAGATGTTTTTTTTAGTATATGGATGGTAGAGGAGTTTGGGGTAATGAGTTGAGTGGTGGTGGAGGTGTTTGGTCCGGGATTTGGGTGAATGTCTCCATCCTTTAGGGGGAGGAGTAGTGTTAGATATGTAGTCTGAGTATATTTACTGAGAAGGAAAGGATGTCTTCTTGTATTTGGGAGGTAATATCTAATGTGGTTTGTCCTATGGTATTTGGGTGGTAGATAGCTGGGAGTGAAAGTTATATTGAAATGTTCAGTATGAGAGGGTAGAGAAGAAGTGGTCATTTGTTTGGTGGGGTACAGGATGTGTGACTGTGTTAGATGCTCATAGGAGGTTAGCAGGTATGCTAGAGTTAGAGTAGGGAGAAGTGTGAGTATGAGTAAGCTTTGTAAGAGGAGTATGTTAGAAGGTTTAGTTATTGCCATTGTAGTTATAAAAGTATTACTAAACAGTAGATGTGAAGTAGTTGTATGGAAAAGGTTTAATGGTGGGAGGGATAGGAAGAGGTGGGGAAAAGTGTGGGAGAAATAGAGAAGAGTGGATAATGGGGATGAGATAGTTATTGGTGGAAAGCTGAGAGGGTGTGGTCTGATAGGTATAAGAGTAGGACCCCTGGGGGTGGGTGGGATATGGGGGTAGGGTGGGGAGCGGAGTGAGCCCGCAGGGCGAACGGAGCGGGTTGAGACAATTGGAGGAGAGACAGGAGAAGAAACAATCAGAAATACAGGTAACTATAGGTAAGTGAGGTAGGACGTGAGTAGGAGATGTTTAGAATGATACAGAAGCCAAAGGAATGAAAGTTAGAGGAGGGAAGAATACTGTTTCAGCACAAAGGTGAAGTAGGAAGATGAGCAGGTCAAGAACAGTACAGTATAGAACAGATTGCAGGGGTAGGGTGGGAGAGAGGCAGTGTAAAATGATGGAATGAGGATGAGGATAGATAATAGGAAGAAATATATTGCATTTACAGAGGTAGGACAGAGTAGAGGGGTAGTGAAAGGAATAGTATAAGGGTGCCACCTAGTGGGCAGATCTAGTAAATGCAGGAAAGTGAGTGGGAGAGCTGATTTGAGAAGAAATATGGAAGGTGAGATGCTAAGTAAGAGTAAGTTAGTATAATTAACAAGGTGTGTTGGCTGTAGGGCAGCTGGAAGGGTAAGGCCAAGGCTGCTGGATACTCAAGCTTGTAGCAAACTATAGGGCCCTGATAAAAATAGTAGACAGACAGGGGTCTGTTATGCAAATGAGACTAAGTCCATAACATACTTTCTTCCTTCCTTGATGGTGGGTGCAGTGAAAATGAGTCAAGTAGATGAGGCCACTGGAGATTGTAAGGGTTCTTGTATCACCTGGTAGGTTTTGGCTAGGGCAAGTTCAGGACAATGCAGAGCTGGGTACTTTGGGGGGAAAAGGAGATAAATGAAGAGGAGAGAGC
Source organism: Protopterus annectens (assembly GCF_019279795.1). Taxonomy (NCBI): domain Eukaryota; kingdom Metazoa; phylum Chordata; order Ceratodontiformes; family Protopteridae; genus Protopterus; species Protopterus annectens. Next base: position 1,231,532,580 of record NC_056743.1, on the reverse strand, counting down.
AGAGTTAGCACAGGTATCAAGGCAGTAAAGCTAGCAATAGTAGAGATAAAAACATGCACATTCAGACATATTTACTAATGAAATTAAATGCAATTCCTATAGGCATTCTAGGCATGATTATAATAAAGTATGAAATTCATTAGAGGCAATTAAAACATGACTATAACTATCTACTGGGATAAACATACAAGCTAGGTGCAAAAGAATTACAAATTGTGAAAAAGGTAATCTTTAAAGCAGTTCAAGCATTGATTGTAAATTAAAGCTGTATGCAAACATCCAAGGTAGCATAGGTAATTATTTCTTTATATTATAAATAGTTGTTAGCTATGAATCTGATAAAAAAGCACTAGAAATAAGTAGGACTAAGGTTGGGGGGCAAGCCTTATTCAAACCTTAGTGTGGAGGCTAGTAGGGAGTCGCTATCATTAAAAAGTAGAACATTGAGAAGGACCACAGGTAAAGGAAGGATATGGGCTATGCACAGATTGAGCAAGATCACAATGGTGGATTCAGTACAGCGGTCAGTCAAGATATTACACAGCAAAAAAGTATTCACAGTACATTTAGGCTGAGTTTACATACCTTGGTATGAGCAGGTATGGAGGGATTCCTGTGAGTTCCGAATACGCGCCACGTGTGTGGCGTAATTACAACAGGCCGTTATGATTACAATAGCTTAAAGATATTTCGTTAATTTAAATAGATTTGTTAATTTCAGTGCTTTAAGCTGCAGTAGCTTAGAACACTTAATTTAATTTAGATAATGTTCCATAGTATCAGCAATAGATTGCAGGGAACGAGAGTTCGCTTTCAAAGGACTAGATGGTTGAAATCAACAGAACGCTCAGACAAAGCTTCCACGTGGGGGGGGGTTCATTAATAATAGCCAAGAAGGCTACAAAAGGCTTTTAGTGATATAGCTAGTGGACATCCACAGAATGGCCGGAAAAGCTCCATGTGGCGCTGTATCAGTAGCCGTGTAGGCTGTAAACACACTATAGGCATGTGGAAGGACAGACCGATACCTAACTCTTATATTCTTAGAATTAAGTTTCCCTTGCTGTTTACAGGAGGAAGCCAACAACTAAACACAAGGAGAGCTGAATATCACCTCCGTAGTTAAAAACAGCTAACAGGCACAAACACCGCTAGGTGAACGGACAACAAAGTTCTGAGCAGCTTCAGCCTAAGGCTAGTGAACCCAGGTGTTATAATCAGGATTAGTGGAATACAGGGATAGGAGATAGCTGCTACTAAAGGGAAATTGGATGGGTCACAAAACGATAACCATAACAGCGTTAAAAAGCAGTATTATAAGATAAAGTAAGTTGCAGCAAAGGCTGAGCGAGAGGAAAGCCTGTTTGTCCCTATGTACTGTATAACATTACCTCAATTATTACAACAGGAGCAGCAGGCTAGTTAATTCAAAAGCTTTGCAGAGCGAGAGAAGTACTCTTCGATCAACACACAGATCTGTATCAGAGTATCAATTACATTCAAAAAGCATGTCGTTCACAACAAAAAACACTGCAGCAGTTAAATAAACATTTGTTCATCTTTCAAACAACCAAGTATCCAGATACTGAGACCACTGACTCTACTTACCAGAGGCAAAGACACTGGGGCAAGAGTAGACAGCAGCCAGGGACTTAAAAGAGTGAAGTTAGTAAAAGATGGCGCATCCCTGGACAGGGGTATAAGTAACTTCCCAGAGGACTACAGGCAGCATCGAAAAGGAGAGGGTGTGTGACACAAAGGAGGGGGGTGAGCTGCTGAATAAGCCACACCTGGAGTGGCTTTCCCAAAGCCTAAGGTAGTTAGGAGAGATAAGTCAGGAGATATAGGATAGTACAGGGAATACACAGTAGTAAACAGGTACTGATACGAAGAGAGATTGAGTATGTTAGGGACAATTGGAGGAGAAACAGGAGAAGAAACAATCAGAAATACAGGAATCTATAGGTAAGTGAGGTAGGACGCGAGTAGGAGATGTTTAGAATGATACAGAAGCCAAACGAATGAAAGTTAGAGGAGGGAAGAATACTGTTTCAGCACAAAGGTGAAGTAAGAAGATGAGCAAGTCAAGAACAGTACAGTATAGAACAGATTGCAGGGGTAGGATGGGAGAGAGGCAGTGTAAAAGGATGGAATGAGGATGAGGATAGATAATAGGAAGAAATATATTGCATTTACAGAGGTAGGACAGAGTAGAGGGGTAGTGAAAGGAATAGTATAAGGGCGCCACCTAGTGGGCAGATCTAGTAACTGCAGGAAAGTGAGTGGGAGAGCTGATTAGAGAAGAAATATGGAAGGTGAGATGCTACGTAAGAGTAAGTTAGTATAATTAACAAGGTGTGTTGGCTGTAGGGCAGCTGGAAGGGTAAGGTTAAGGCTGCTGGATACTCAAGCTTGTAGCAAACTATAGGGCCCTGATAAAATAGTAGACAGGGGTCTATTATGCAAATGGGACTAAGTCCATAACATACTTTCTTCCTTCCTTGATGGTGGGTGCAGTGAAAATGAGTCAAGTAGATGAGGCCACTGGAGATTGTAAGGGTTCTTGTATCACCTGGTAGGTTTTTAATTTTGATAGCTTTAGGTTTTTTATACTTAAAAGGGTCTCCCCATTTTTTAAAAAGGGGTGACTGGGAGACTTATTTAGAATATAGAGAATTATGGTGGCAACTTTTATTGGAAGCAACTTTATTCCCTGGCTTGAATGATAATGTTTCAATTAACAGTGTGTTGAAGTTGCAATCTTTGAAAATATAAGTTGTGTTATTTACATATTCTTGTAGGTTTGATTTAGTGTATTTATGTATTGCTGATATTTTGATTAATGGATCAGTTATTTGATATATCTTTTCAAGAAAATGCATGGATCAATTAATTAAGCTGATTAAGTAATGATGTCATTAGGTGTTTGTTATAAATTAAGGATGATGAACTGTTTTGTTATTCTGATGAAGTCTTATGTTGGGACAAAAGCACTTAATATTAAAGAGGTATATAATTTAACCTCTCTATTCCAATTTCCATTTTTTTTATGTTATTTTTTTGTTCTAAGTTACACTAACCATTGGTTGCATTTGTTTTTTGTTCATGAATTTAAAATTTTAGACTTTACATCACCAGAAAATGTTTGAGTATTCACCCAGGCATATCTCCTCAAAACTGTAGCATTAGCAGTGACTCTAAACAGTATCTGCAATCATACACACTCTGTAAGGTATGTTTTGATAAATGACAAATATTGCAAAAAATGAAATTCAGATAGGTGCTACATTCATGTGGAAGTGTGGTAGATAATTATCTCAAGCTGTACAAAAAAGCACAGACTTCTATGTGAGTCTGACAGTTAAGAATTCTATAAACTAAAGTGGAAGAAGAAAATATTACCTTAACAAGTCTATCCAATATCTTCCCTTCCTTGTCCACAAGGGAAGGAATGGAGGACACCAAGTGCCTATTCCCAGCTGACAAAGATGTGGATGTGGCCACAGGGTCAAACTTGAGGTGGAAAAACAAATATTTGTTAGTTTGAGAAACTTTATAAAGACTATCTGACTTTTAGAGAACTGAAAGTTGAGAATGCAGGTGATTACAGATAGCATTAAAAACATTCTACAAGCCTGGTACTAATGGAGGAATGGGAATGGAATAAGGCATGTCTACTTGTAACATATTATAATATCTTCTCAGTGTAAAGGGAACATCCATTTGTTCCTATAAAAAAAACACTTAATTCATAATGGGTATAGTCTTAGAAAAGAAAATTCCTCTAAAGGAGATAAGATTACCAAGTTTCCTCTGAATCAGAGAACTGGGCTTGGGGATCCAAAAGAAAAGAAGCCCTATCCTGTCTATGTCAGAAACCTCTGTCACATCTTCTTCAGGAATGTTTCTGCTGACTTCTTTTTCAGGTAAAGATTTCTGAGTACCAGAATTGACAGCCTATAAGAACTTCTTAGCTAGGGTAAAAAAATCATCTTTTCTAACTGACACCATGTCTTCAGATGAACATTGTTTAATCTTTTGTTTTTTCTTTTTACAGGTATAGTTAATGATTGACTTGGACAATGTACTTCTACCCCATTAAGCAGTCACTTTCCCTGTCTACATTGAACAGCATCTCCTGGTGTTTCTCCCTGATCCATTAGAGGTGGTACTCCCATGCCCAGTTTGGACACTGGAACAGCCAAAGAGGATGTGGCTGACTCCCGGTTTGTGGTGACTGAAAGTACTACACCAGAGAAAGCTGGAGAGGTTAGTGAGTGCTCTGAAGAATGACTAATGGCCACTACAGAGTCACCCACCATCATCTAAGGCATTGACTGAATACATGGTATTGGGAAGGGCTCTTGGCTAAGTTATTTTATCTTTCTAGGTACAGCTGGAGGTGAAACAGCAGGAGCGGTTAAGTATCCATGCTGTGATTAAGGAAAATGCTTTGGATGAATGATTCGATTGGAAGGTAAACTGTTCAATAGTGTTCACAGGCAGCACACTTACACTTACATTCACATACATAGTCTTCTAAACATAGTAAAGCATAAGCAGAGCACTGAAATATTGTTAAAAACTCTCTGAAAGAAAAAATGGCAGGTAAGTTGCTACACAGTGAATGCAAACATTGTAGTTTCTGCAAAATAAAACACTTTCCAACTCTAAACTTTTACATAAAGTGAATGAAGTTCATGCAAGCAGTACATTTTCTATAGTTAAATAGCCCCCTCAAAATAGCCAAAGCTAAAAACAGCGGTCCCTGACAGGAAATGTCTAATAGTAAACAGATATCGAGTTTCATAAAAAGGGCAATGCCACTAAAAAGCCAAAGTCTGCCAGAAATGAAGATGAAGGCTGGCTGCTGTTTCTGGGAAGCTTTTGAGCTGCTTCTTCATGTGGCAGCAAAAAAGTACGGAAGATTCTTCACTCTGACTACTGGTTTTCCACCACAGGACTGCCCAGTCAGTAGTCAGAGTGAAGTTCTGCCAGGGAGACACAGATTTTGGAAGATGACTGGTTCTTGTGCATGGTGCAAAGCACAACCCATTTAGAATCAAGGCTACTGCAGTAGTTGGAATAATGAACACTATGTCTTCACTTCCATGCAATTAGGGACCTAGTGGTCCTGGAGCTCTTGCATCTCCACAAATAAAACAGTTCCACAGACACAAGAACTAGGTATCTAAATCTGATTCAGGAGATAAATAAAACATGAAAACATTCCCCTAAATACGGAAGACATAATAAGGGATCTGGGGACTCAAGTAGATAGTAATCTCACCTTTGATAATCACATTGCCAAAGTGGTTAGAAATCCTTCTACGTGGCCCACCTAATCACAAAAGGGTTTGCATCCATATCAAAAGAGGTCATTGTGCCCCTCTACTCATCACTCATCAGACCCATCTTAGAGTACAATGCCCCATTTGGGATGTACCTTACAAGACACCTGCAACAGCTGGAAAGACCACAGAAGTACCTCACCAAGAGGATCAATGGCCTCAAACAGATGCCCTATGCAGCTCGACTGAAGAAACTCCAGTTGTACTCAGTTGCATACCGCCTACTCAGAGGTGATCTCTGCCTGACATACAAGGCCATGTCCAACCCAGAATTGATGGACATGCTCCACCTAAAGAAAACCTTATCTCCTCAAGCCACATGCTCTAGGGATCTAAACCTTACCACAACAATAAATAGGACATGCTGGAGGGATAGATTCCTGTTCCAGAGACTTTCCATGCTTTGGAACAAGATCCCAATCTACATTAGGCAGAGCTCCTCGCTAACACTCTTCAAAAGAAACCTTGACGAGTGGATGGGAAACAGAAAGTTTACCTCGGGGATCACTCTAGTGGCTCTGCTGGACACACAGGGAACTAATCTAAGGGGACAGCAAAAGCCAACACATTCTGGCTAGGCTTATAAATGCCTTCAGGCAGATAGCCTAGTACCCACCTATGAACCTATGTAGGAGATACAACTTCATTACGCTGCTCCTTCTACTCTTCTGGAATAAACCCCCTCTTCAAACTAAGCAGTATGATAAATTATGTTAAGGTAAAAAATAACTTGCTTACAACACAGTTCAGAAGAGAATAATAATTCACAATTATTGCAGACGATACATGTACATAGGAGACTAGGAAACTGATGTCATGTCTCCTGAAGCTACGTAAAGCATGAATATTATATACTATTTTTTCATTAAATGCATCATTATTGTAACAATTAAAATACAGCCACCGACCAATTAAAAATGAATGTTACAGCATTAATTTTGCTAAGATCTGCTGTCTATCTATGCCTTTCCATATTAGGCACAAGATGTGTATTCCAAAAAACAATTTTCTGTGTTTGCCGTGTTGGGACATTTGTGTTGGCAGAAAATAAATCATCAGAAACTGACTAAAACAATCAGGAATCCACAGTGAAATGAACATGTTTTTAAAATATAACCACTGACATTATTCGTTCATTTTAACTTCACACTTCATATTCCCTTATCTGATGCTATGAAGCATTGCTCAAGCCATATATTTTTTTATGACTGGGCAATGGTTACAGGTTTTCAAGTGGATTGACACTGTTTCACTTGTTATCAGACATTCTTCACATGCAGTTTCTTTCTGTCCTTTGCATGCACAATGCTTATACATTCATTTTACAAATATGGTCTTTTTAGCAGTAAACACGTCTGTATTTTGATGGAATGAAAACATATTTTGAGTAACTTTTGGTCACACATTCCCCTCAAACAAATTGTCATATAATCTAGTAAAATCTTTTAACATTAATGTTTTCAGTTTCTCCTCACTGTAACTATTAATTAAGGTGGCCAGTGGTAATGATTCATGTTTACTGATATTTATAATTTGATGTTTTTTCTGGATTATAGAAGTTTTAAAATCAAGGCTTTGATCTTAAATAAAATTAGTCTTAATAATAAGACTGTGATAGTGATTAGCATACTATTTTTTAAAATATGTCCTCCCCAACCATAAAAGAGATTTGTTAACTATATCCAGTGCAAACTATCAGCTTCTTTAGCATGAGACAGTTCAGTAACTTTCTGAATAATTTCAAGGTGACTATGAATGGCACCAGTGTTATCAGCAAGAAGAAATATCAGCATTCCCTTTTGATGGCAGGCACATATCCCCTTTAGAAGTCAATGGCCATTCTGTTCTGCAGCACCACACTGCACATGGCAGACAATTAAAAAGTAATCATATTAATAGACTCAAAGGTTGCATTACTCAATATTTCCAAAAGCTTAGATAGTTTATGCAGTTCATGGATGGCTTTGACTGCTCCATAAGCAGGTAAAACTCCTGCTCCAGAAATAACAACATCACCAAGACCCATATGAACTAGTCCTTTAAAAGCAGTCTTTTGAAAAGCATGATGATAATCCCAAGCAGCGTCTATTTTTCCCACAGGATTTGGAATGTCTTTGGTATCTCTTTCTATCAGATAAAGTGTCTGTATGTTATACAGCAGGAATAACACAGCCTATATGACAACAACCCATCCAATCTGTTGGTAAGCAGGGATATGCTTGTTCTCTGCAAATATAATAGTATTCATGTAATGCTGCCATACCCAGCCCTCTGGCTCCATGATAAATTCTGTTTCCAACAAAAAGTGTAACATTTTTACAATAGCAGATATGTATTTTAGCAGTCATTGTCAATTGAAGTGGAACTACTGAAACGGGGGGGGGGGGGGGGGGTAGAAGTTTGTTTCACTTTTTGATATTTAGTAAGAAAAATACTGCAAAATGCTGTGTGAAGTTCTGTATCAGTTGTTGATATTGGAATGAGTGGAATTCCCCCTTTGTGTACAGTAGGTATACCGTATGTGCACAAACCCAACAGTCACTAATGTTGAGTCTTGCCATATGTGTATAAGGCAGCAAAAAAAGTATTAAATTTAAGATGCCATACAGGTGATCTAGATGCACTATTAACCAAGCATCTATCTCTAGTTCTAGTGATACGCTTATCTCTAATAAAATATGATTCTGTAGTTAGAGTTTTGATGAGTGTGAATGACAATGTAATCACATTTTCCTGATTTAAAAAAGTAGACAAAATAAAATAATGGCAAAAATCACAGTAGCTGTTATGATAACAGTTCCATACAAAAATCAAGCATGTTGGGGCTGGAGAGGGTTTTAAAGAAACTGTAAACAGGGATGCTGAAGTGCTCAGTTATAGTTCATATGAAGTCGATTGCCAAGTAAAGTCCAACTGGAAGTGCTGGTTGTATACAATTCCACAAATGATTTTTGGTTGCTGGATGTGTTGCTTAGTCCACTGTTCAAAAAAGCATAATGTATCCTTGATGTTTGTTTCCGAAGCAAGGAAAAAAAATGTCAGTGAAAAGGAAGATGTAGAATCATTAAGTTTTATCTCCGACCAAAATGATGCTATAGAGTCATTTGATTTCACTTCTGGATTTGATTTGACTGGCAAATCATTCGATTTCACCTCCAGATTTGGTTCATATGGCAAACTGAAAACGTCCTTAGTCTTCATCCCTGGATGCAATGTTGTCTCTAGTTTTCCTTCTGATACAACTTGTAATAGGCTCAGCTGAGTCATGAGGGATGATGCTGATGGTATTCTGGCTGCACTCATCACAAAGAACAGTCTTCTTGATGTGTGATAAAATGGATCCAGTTAGGCAGTCCTTTACTTTGGATGGCAGTATTGGTTGTAAGCTAAACAAGCAGGGTCTTTTCTATCAGGGTTGCAAAGAACGTTTTCTGGAAAATGACTTCATATAAACAAAGTCTCCAGGTTGTAATTTGTGGCGATCGTTTACTGTAGATTGAAAGCTGCAGACACAGTGTGGTGATATCACTGCAAAACAGAACACAAAGGCTTGCAATATACAAAAATAGATTCATCAACATTTGGTAACTCTAAATGGTTAGGGAGAGGTATAGCAGGCATTCTCATTGGACTGACCATGAGGATTTCATGAGGGGGACAACTTTCTAGTAGCAGTAATTGCACTTCACATACTAAATAAAACTGAAGGTAAAGCTTCTGGCCATTTAAGGCCATTTTCCTCACACATCTTAGCAGGACAGGCCTTTATAATCTAATTTGCCCACTTTACAGTTCCTGAAGCTTGTGGCCTATATGGGCAATAGTACTGCATGTTGATATTTAATATTTTATTGATGTGATGTATCATTTGAATAGTAAAATGAGTTCCCTGATCTGACTGAATGCAACGAGAAACCCCAAATCTTGGGATAAAATTCTGAATCATTTTTTTGGCTGCCATTGTAGCATCATTTCTTGCACATGGTTATGTCTCTACCCATACAGAAAAAAACATGAATTACAACATTTGTGGGAGTTCAATATAGTCCCACTGAATGGTACAAAATGGTCCCCATGGTTTTTTGGGTCTATATTAGAACATAGAAGTTTCAAAACTTTGAATGTTCTAATATTGACCCTTATTCAGCGAAAGCTGAAAATATCGAAGCAACAGAAAACCCAATTTTTTCCTAGGGAAAGAATTTGGTTGTCCATTTCTGTTGCTTCAATATTTTCAGAGCTGTGGTGGAAAGTTAAGCATTGGGTTCAGATAAGTGTGAGATTGAGTGCGGGTTAGGTTAGTTAGGGTTAGGGTGCGGGTTAGGTATGTGTGCGATTGTGTGGACGTGAGGGTTAGCGCGGGTAAGGTTAGTTAGGATTAGGGCGCGTTACGTATGTGTGGGATTGTGTGGACATGAGGGTTAGGGCAGATTAGGTGAGTTAGGGTTAAGGCGTGGGTCAGGTAAGTGTGCGATTATTTGGACGTGAGGCTTAGGGTGGGGTAGGTGAGTTAGGGTTAGGGCGCGGGTGAGGTGAATGTGCGATAGTGACCGAACTTAGGGTTAGGGTTTGGGTTAAGGTAAGTGGATAGTTAGTGGTGTGTGTGTATAGTTTAGTGTAGGGTTAGGTTAAGATTTTAGGTGTATGTGTGTGGATTGCTGTTTGTTTGGTGTGCTTGTGTTGTGTGTATGTGTTTTGGAACAGCAAATTTTTTCCCTAGGAAAAAATTTACTGTTCTGTATGTTCGATGTTTTCAGCTTTCGCTGAATAGGGGTTGATATTAGAACATTCAAAGTTTTGAAACTTTGATGTTCTAATATAGACCCGTTTTTTCAATGTTTGCATAGATGCAGGTACAGTCTTCAAAACAATACATTCTAAATAAGTCATACATGTATGCTGAATAACTTCTGAAAGGCGAGGGGCAAACTAATCATTGGAAATTTGTTTTATTAAGACATTTTTATCCAAATGAAAAGGCAAGTGGTAAGTTTTAACAAATGAGTTAGAACATTCTGGGGGGCTACCAGCCACTCATCTGGGTCATGCCACAAAAGGAAAGGAGAACATCTGTAGCCCTCATGGATCCACCTCACCCATTTAGAATTCTCAGTCTGATTTTGGAAAAATAATTCCTGTAAAAAAAATATTGTTATTCTCCTGGAGTTGGCGCAAAAATGTAGCCTGAACAGGGTAGGACATTGCAGCTTGTTTTGCCATCTTATCTGTCAAAGGAAAAATATACTTTAAAAATGATCAAAACACGGTAGGTTCAGGTTAAGGCACTTTAATCTTGCAGCAAGGAGACAAAAACGTGCTAATACAGAGTTTGTCTAACCAGAAACAGGAAATGCATTCATTTTTATAGGTTATCAAATTAATCCTGTCCTACCATGCTGACATAACGGATTACCACCTTATGGTCATCATCTGCTGACCATCTTTCTCATGATTTTCTGCTAATTTAAACAATTTTTATGTGAAACTTCTTGAGGAAAACAACATGGCCTTGGTTACTTTCAGTTAGATACTTGTTATGTTACATTCAAGATACTATAGATAAATCGAACACAATGCTAGCAGTTCATTTCTATAATAATCCTTTGTCTACCTTATCTCTAAACTACTGCAGCTGCAGAGGTTCCCATCCTCTGAACAAGGCTGTTTGTCTAGAATCATTACATTTATAAAATGGTATATTGTCTATTCATATGCTTCTGACCTAGCAGATAAACACCTGCTTCTCAAGTACATTTCCACAAGGCATAAACAAGAATATTGCTGAGCTAGCAGTTATTAGGTCAGAGGGCAACTTGCAAGTTTCAGTAAGCATGCTTCAGTTTTAGTAAAGCATATTTTCAGTCTCATATGAAACTCAATTTATATAAATCACAGTGCATGAGAAATAGAATGAAAAGCATATTAAAAACACTTGATTATTAATTTGGCATTAAGCATACACATATTAATACATATTTTTCTCATATCTCCCTCCTGTTAATACTTTTTATTCTATTTTCAAAAAAGGATAAACAGCTTGCTTCTTTTCCTAACCTCTTCCATTTAGGATTTGCAGTTAAGAAAGTCATTCAGTTTAAACTTTTATGAAAGTGTCTCGCATTCTAGCAGCTCTTAAAATTCAGTACTTTGATACATAGTTTCAGATACGGATATCTCTATGAATTCCTTAATTAATTTCTTCATGCAGGGGATTCTGCAAGAAATACAAACTCCTATTAGGGGTAAGCCTACCCCAATAGCAATCACTATGTTCATAAAGATGGAGCCCCACCCCCCAAAGGCATTCTGAAAAACTCTGTCAGAGGGTTTGGGCCTGGTTTGGTCATGGCCGACACTTGCTGAATCACCTCGAGATGGTCGTTGATCTCATGCTGATGGTCAGGAATGAATGCACAGCACTCTTCTTTGATTAAAGCGCAAGTTCCACCTCTCGCTGCTAGGATGAAGTCAAGAGCCATTCGGTTTTGAAGCACTACAGTTCTCACGGCATTCATTTCATCAGTTATCAGTTCAAGGGCAGAAAAAGTTGCATTACTCATTATTTCGAGAAGTTTGGACAGTTTTTGCAGCTTCCATATTGATTTGACTCCGCCATAGATGGGTGATATACCTGCCCAGGATACAACAGCATCGCTCAAGTCCATGTGCACAAGTTTGGTTCCCACATTATGATGGTCTTTCCACCCTGCTTCGATTCGTCCCACTGGATTCTCCGGTTTCTTAACAGTCTTTTTGGTTACATCTCGAGTATTTCGAATACTCCCCTGAGGCAAAGCTGCAGTGTGTCGGATGGCCGGAACCAGGTATCCCAAAAACAACTGCCAGATCAATTCTCAGGTAACCATTTATATGCCTTTTTTCCACATACAAAATAACAGTCCTCTACTTTTGTCATTACTTTGTTACGAAATGACTGCCCTGCATGAAACATTTTCCTATCTATCACTGATAACTGTTTGAAAAGTACAGGATTGTGCTGTACCTGATCAAGAGTTTTATGGATAGATTTCAAAAATGAGTCATAATCTGTACTACAAGATCCACTCAAATCATTTGGTTTTCTATAACATTTATACTGTACAGTAACATTACATTTACTGCATCCAACTTGGATGGAGTCATTTTTATAAAAACATACAATTCCTTTTTGTGTCACAGGCAAATACAGTGCTACATTATCTTGTGCTTTAATAGCGACTGTGTCAAAAAACAGATTTTCCCAGGTCTCATTGTCATTAACAAACCCCCGTATGCTGTTGGTATGGCCGTACAGACCCAGCAGTTCGAAACATTGAAAGTCTTTGCGTATACACGTTTAATTGCCTGATAAGTGTTGAAGTTTGGATGCCAGTCTATGTTTGGTTCATTACATCTAATCAGTTCAACCTTTGTGGCAGGAAAAAAGTACGGCCACAGTAAAAAGAACAGTGTGATCAATATTGCAATAAAAACAATAATACAAGTTTTTTGAAGTTGCTCAGTATCTCTACTCACTCTGTATCTGGCCATTTTGTTCTTGTTGTGCAACAGTAACAAAGTTTTTGTCCAGTTCAAAGTTTTTAACCAGTTTACAGTGCATCAAATGAATCCAGGAAGCTCGCTCCACGATTTTGACTGCAGTGGGTGTTGACAGCAGTACCTGGTATGCACCTTCCCACTTTGGAGAGCTCCAATTCTTCCGTTTCATAATCTTCACCCAGACCCAGGTGCCTGGGGCAACTGGTGCTTCCGATTTTGATTGCTCTTTATCTGAAACAGAATTTAACTGCAAAAGTTTGTTATTCAAAAATCTCCTCATATATCCTGCAAGTGAACTGTCAGCCTCCTGCTCTGTAGACATGAGAGGTTTCCACTGAGGTGTATAATATGCCCTCCCAAACAAAGTTTCAAAAGGAGTTAATCCCTTTACATTTGGAACAGTTCTCATACTCAACAGTGCTAAAGGCAAACAGTGCACCCAATTTTTCTGTGTCTCTTCTATCAATTTCCTAAGTTTATTTTTCAGTACCCCATTGTGTCTCTCTACTAGCCATGCAGATTGAGGGTGGTACGTGCAGTGGTTCTTTAACGATATTCCAAAATAACAACTAAGTTGTTGGATTGTTTGGTTCACAAAATGTGTCCCATTATCACTATAAATCTTTTCCGGTATACCAAATCTGGGTATAATTTCTTTAACGAGGACCTTTGCAACCGTAGCTGCATCTGGATTTTTAGTTGTAAACGCTTCTACCCATTTGGAAAACATGTATATAATGACAAGACAATATTTCTTATTCTCGCATTTATTCAGTTCTATGAAGTCCATACAGAAGTATGGAAAGGATATGGTGGTGTAGGAAAATTCCCTCGCTTAGGCTTCAATGCCCCTTGTGCATGATGCTTGTTATAAATATGGCATGCTGCACAAAAATTTTTTGTATAGTTTGTAAACCCATAGGTTGTAAACACTCGATTCACTAACTGTACCATCCCCCCTGCTGAGACATGGCTCTGCCCATATCTCAACAATGCTGCATATCTAAACAGTCCCTTTTCGAGGATCGCTCCTCGTTTTATCCACTTTTGTTTCTCAATATTTGTAGTAAGTGTCTGCATTGTTTTTAACATTTCTAAATCTAAAGTCTCTGAGGGTTGTAATTCCTCACTCAAAAGAAAAGTTTCTGTGGCTGAAGCTGCCTGCTTTGCAGCTGTATCAGCCCATGCATTACCTTTTGAAATTCTATCCTGTTGTTTTGTATGAGCTACGCATTTGCAAATAGCTACTTTTTTAGGTAACTGAATTGAATCCAACAAGTCTAAAATAAGTTGCGCATGATTAATCGGTTTACTGGTAGATGTTATCATTCCTCTATTTTTCCACTGTTGCGCAAAAACATGTACAGTAGAAAAAGCATACTGACTGCCAGTATAAATGTTCACTTTCTTACCTTTTGCTAAGGTACATGCCCTTGACAAGGCAATCAATTCTGCTGCTTGTGCAGATAAGTTGTGTGGTAAAGATCTTGCTTTTAAAGTTTCAGTATCAGAAATGACTGCATACCCCACTAGGTTCTGTCCTGTAGGACCCCTCCTGCATGAGCCATCCACATAGCATGTCACCTCGGCATCATCCAAGGGAACATCCGTAAGGTCTTGTCTAGGTAATGTCTTTTGCTCAATCTCCTGCAGGCAGCAGTGCGGTTTGCCATCTGCAGGGGTTGGAAGCAAAGTTGACAGATTCAAAGTTGTGCTTCTTTCAATTGTCATATGAGGTTGGCTCAACAGAATGGTCATACAGGAAAGATGCCTAGCTGGAGAAAGATATGCTACTTTTTCTTGCAGTAAAATAATTGCGACTGCATGAGGCACTCTCAATGTGAGAGGGTGGAACAATACCACTGAGGCTGAAGCCTGCACTGCCATTGCAGCTGCAACTGCTGCTTGTACACAGTGGGGCAAAGACCGTGCCACTGGATCTAACTGTGATGAATAATAAGCTATGGGGCATTGTTTGTCCCCATGTTGCTGTGTCAATACTGATGTCATATAACCTTGCTTACAATCTACAGTTTGGATAAACTGCTTGTTATAGTTTGGTAATCCTAAAACTAAGGATGATGCTATCAATTGTTTCAGCTTACAGAAAGCTGCTTCTGCTTCAGGTGTCCATTGTAATAAATTCTGTGCAGCCATCATTTTTTTAAATATTAAATCAGCCAGTGGAGCAGATTCCAAAGCATAGCTTGGTATCCAACTCCGACAAAAATTAGTAGTTCCTAGGAAGGACATCATTTCCTTCTTGGTAGTTGGTCTAGGTGCTTGTAAAATCGCTGTTTTTCTGTCTTCATCTAATATTCTACCTTCTTTGGATATTACATATCCTAAGTATTTAACTTGTTTTCTCCAAAGCTGTAACTTATCTTTGTTTACTTTGTGACCTTGAGTAGCTAAAAATTGTAACAAAGCTATCGTGTCTTCTTTGCATTCTTGCTGGGTGGGGTCTGCCAGCAGAATGTCGCCTACATAAAGTAGAATCTGATTACCTTTCGGTGGGATAAATCCCGCCAGGTTGCTTGCCATTTCCTGTGCAAATATTGTTGGACTTTCACAATATCCCTGTGGTAATCTGGTATATGTGTACCACTTTCCCTGAAATGTAAATGCAAACCAATATTGGCTGTCAGGGTGTATCGGTATCGAGAAAAATGCATTACTTATGTCTACCACTGAAAAATATTTCTGTTCTGGCTTTAAATCATTTAGTAAGGTGTGTGGATCTGACACCATTGGTGCCCTGGGTATAACTGCATTGTTCACTGCTTGTAAGTCTTGGACCATGCGCCATTCCCCATTTGCTTTCTTGACAGGAAATAAAGGTGTGTTACATGGTGAATCAGGAGATTCTATTAAGACTCCTTCCTTAAGTAAGGCTGCTATGATAGGTTTGATTCCTACCTCTGCATCCTTTCTCAAGGGATACTGTCTTTTCTGGGGCCTAAAGGCTGACTTTGGTGTTATGGTAACTGCTCCTGTTGTTCGTATTAGTCCTACATCTGATTTCCCTGTTGACCAGAGAATGTCTGGTATGTCTCGCAAGGCTTTTTCCTCTTCTTCCAATAAGAGTAATACTCAGCTATCCTCACTAGCCTGTGAGTGTACAGCTGGGTGTGTCTGTGTGATCCAATTCAATTTCTGTTTTTGTACTCCCTGTTCTGAGAGCTCTAATTCTGTCTGCTTTTCCCACCTCGTGACTTTTTCACCTAAGTCTGCCCATTTTAAAGTTTTATTCTTAGTCAAACTAACATGGGGCAGTCGATTAGATTTGTAAAGTGCTAAAAATTCCTGGGGCAATGAACAGCTTGCTACACTGTTCCCTTCTGCATCCCAGTACAAGTTTCGCAATACTAGCCTGTTTGCATGGTTTTGAAACAATTCTTGTTCATAATCTTTATCAGGTCCTGGTCTATTACAGTAATATAGAGTACAATGCAACAAATGCTGTTTGTCAGTGTCGAGGGAGGGGAACTTGCTGATGGCTACGTTCATTAGTTCTTTGGTTACTGCCCCTGGACCAGTCGTAACCAAGTCCTGGCTATACCAATAATATATTTCACACTCCAGTCGCACTACAAAAGTGTCCATTTGTCGCTGTGCTTCCATACCCTGCATGGTTGGAACTACAGCTATGCCAAATATCTGCATCAAATCTCTACCCAAAAGATTCACTGGGCATTTTGCAGAAACTACAATTTTACTTTTCTGAGTCATCCCTGAAACGGGGTCTATTATTTTAATGTCACGGGAGAGTGGCTCCTGATACAGCTGTCCATTAGCTGCTTTCACTAGTATATAATCTGGTGATTCTGTATCTTCCGGTAGTTTGGAAGGGTGTATCAGGGTGCGTGAAGCCCTTGAGTCACACAAAAATGTAACTTCCCTCCCCTCCACCAGAAGCATCACTTCCGGTTTCGTGTCTGCTAAGTAAAGTTCTAAGCTCAAAAGAGCTAGGTCTAAAATTTCATTTTCTTCTACGTCTGTGTATTCATATACATCCTCTACCCCTTGTGTCACATCCGCTTCTCCTGCTATCATATTTACATTTACCTTTCCCTGCTCACTCTCCTCTAATGATTCCTGACTATCATATAGTCATTCCTCATCCTCCTTATTTTCTGTAGTCACCTTCTTGTTTAGCCTGCAATCCCTTGCTAAATGTCCTTTTTTCCCGCACTTAAAACACTCACCCTTTTTCTTTCTTTCCTCAAAATCTTTTGACTGTTTGTCAGATTGTTTATTTCCCTGGGTATTTTTCTTACCCTTTTTCCCAGTTTGTACTACAAATACTTCTGACCCATCTTCTGCTGAAAATACTTGGGTTTTCTTTTTCTTTTTACTATTAAAATGTCTTTCTGCATGTCTAGCATATTCAAGTAAGGCTTGTAATCTACTTGTTCGATGATCTATCATATGCTTCATAATGAAGCTACTAATAGGTGCAATGCAACCTTTTAAAAATGCATTTTTCAATTGTTGTTCTTGCGGGGAATCATTCATTTGATTTTCAGGAATTGTCATGCCACTATGATTGTTAAAGCACTCTAATAATCTGGCATAGTACCCATCTACTGTTTCTTTTTCTTGCTGTATGCATTGATTAATACAAGTCCAATCAGCCCTAGACTTCCACTTTTCAGAGATTCGGTCTGATAGACCCTTTACTCTGCCATCCAGTTCTGCATCAGTATATGGGAGTGGTCAAAGTTGTGCGTCACGAGGATTCCAGTTGCCACTAATCATGTGCCAATCTGGACCCACAATTTGTCTAACTACTTTTTCTACTTCCTCTCCATTCAAATGGTAACTTAATCTCATACCCTGTAAGTCTTCTAAAAATTTTCTAAAATTCACCTTTGGGTGGGGAATACCTTCTGTGGCTTTCCAGATATCTTCCGGTGTCCACGGTCTATAAACTAAAAGAGTCGGATCTTGTCCTGCCTGTCCTGCCTGAGGATTCGGTACTTCTATGAGTGGACATATCTCTTCTTTGCTCATAGCTTGTGATGCTCTATTTAATTCATTTAATTCAATTTCTCTCCTCAAGTCGCATGTTCGAGACCTGGTCTCGATGGGATCCCTGACAAACGGTTGTGCTTTTGCAGGGACAGCTGGGTATAGCGGAGGTGGATCAGCTCGTCCACTCGCTTCATATTCTGGTAAAGGAAGTGGAGGGGGCGAAAGAGGGGCCATTGCTATCACTAAATTATTGTCTTCTTTGTCTAAAAACATTGTTTTTTAATTTTTAATTCTTTTCTCCCTACGATTTGCTTCCTCAAGCCACCTGTGCACCTGAGGGACTCCTAATTGTCTCTGCTTTTTTAATTGACCTTTCGTGTCTATTTTTAACTGTTTTACAAGTTTCATAAGTGCAAGTTTATCTAAATTACCCTCGAATTTGTACTTATTGACCCATTTGGTGTAATATTTAACATTATCGGCACGCTGTAATTGCATATACTTCGCGTCTTCGGTTAGGGGAGTGTCCCGGGAACTTTTTGTGCACTGATTTCCCATTGGTGTCTTAGCTAAGCTGTAAATTGTTATGTAACCCTTTCTATCACGTGGTACCACAAGTCTACACCTTTTCACAGTTTATCTAGAATAACTGTCTACCTATTCTGTTTCCCTGATCTATGACAAAAAACAGTAACCCCTTTTTCTGTCCCTAATTTGCATAGGCAAATTTACCTGACAAAAAAAAACAGTTCTGTAACTAGTCCCTGATCTTGAAACAGAAATAAGGTAATTCCTCCTTACCTGACCCTCCGTGAGTTGATCCACCGGATCGTTGACTCGTCCTCCAATCCCAGATCAGAAACAGTGGCTGGCCTCTTTCAAACGACAGTTCAGTCGGAGGTCTTTCAAAACAGAAGAGCCGATTTGGCCTCTCCTCCATACGGATGCATGCCAGCGGGCCCAATTCTGATCTAGGTCCAGAGCGAGAGATACGTATTCCGGTCCGAAGGACCAATCTGTCAAAGGAAAAATATACTTTAAAAATGATCAAAACACGGTAGGTTCAGGTTAAGGCACTTTAATCTTGCAGCAAGGAGACAAAAACGTGCTAATACAGAGTTTGTCTAACCAGAAACAGGAAATGCATTCATTTTTATAGGTTATCAAATTAATCCTGTCCTACCATGCTGACGTAATGGATTACCACCTTTTGGTCATCATCTGCTGACCATCTTTCTCATGATTTTCTGCTGATTTAAACAATTTTTATGTGAAACTTCCTGAGGAAAACAACATGGCCTTGGTTACTTTCAGTTAGATACTTGTTATGTTACATTCAAGATACTATAGCTAAATCGAACACAATGCTAGCAGTTCATTTCTCTAATAATCCTTTGTCTACCTTATCTCTAAACTACTGCAGCTGCAGAGGTTCCCATCCTCTGAACAAGGCTGTTTGTCTAGAATCATTACATTATAAAATGGTATATTGTCTATTCATATGCTTCTGACCTAGCAGATAAACACCTGCTTCTCAAGTACATTTCCACAAGGCATAAACAAGAATATTGCTGTGCTAGCAGTTACTAGGTCAGAGGGCAACTTACAAGTTTCAGTAAGCATGCTGCAGTTTTAGTAAAGCATATTTTCAGTCTCACATGAAACTCAATTTATATAAATCACAGTGCATGAGAAATAGAATGAAAAGCATATTAAAAACACTTGATTATTAATTTGGCATTAAGCATACACATAGTAATACATATTTTTCTAACAATATCTGTAAAACTATTACCTGTAGAGATATATGAATTGTCATTTTTATGTGTGGCACATTTAACCACAGCTAGTTTCACTGGTGATAATAATGCATTCAGTAGTTCATGAACAAAAACAGCATTTTTAATAACAGTCCCTGTTGAAGTCAAATACCCCTGTTCTCTCTAGAATGTTCCAAAATCATGAACAAGCCCATAAGCATAGCACAAGTCTGTAAAAATAGAAACTGACATGTCTTTGACAATTTTACAGGCTTCAGTAATAGCCACAAGTTCAGCTGTTTGAGCAGAAACATTTCCATTTAACTGTCTGGTTAACAAAATTCTGTCTTGAGTACAAATGAAAAATTTGTTACAAGTATTCCATCTTCTGTTCGAAGAAAAGAGCCATCGAACAAAAGAAGCAATTCTGGACTCTGTAATGGAACGTCTTTTAACTCTAACTTGTGAGGAAGCAAAGAGTTAACAACAACAGCTTAGTTATGGGGTTCTCCTTCATCTGCTTTAGGAAGCAGGGTTAAATGGACATCGAACAATCAGTAAAGAAGGATTAAGTGCAGGCAATTCATATTTGATAATATTGCTGCAGTTTTGTGTCTTAGTCTTTAGTAAAAATGCTTCTACAGAATGCAGAACAGCCACATAGGTCTCCTGCCCAAGAGTCAGAACAGCCATCATTTCTACTAAGCATGCTGTCAGAGCCACTGCCCTAAGGCAGTGATGGAGGGCTGCTGTTACAGGATCAAGATTTGTTCTGAAACAAGCAATAGGGTGTATAATTATCATTCCAACACTGTGTTAATAATCCTAATGGTACATTATTTCTTTCACAACAGATCAAGGAAAATCTTTTTGAATATTCTGGTAATCCAAGTGTAGGAGGAGTTGCAAGCAGGATGTTTTGCCAGGGTAAAGATTCAGGAGTATCCTTCTTTAATAAGTCTACTAAGGGCTTCACTAATTCTGCAAAATTAGAACTCCACTGTCGACAATAACCACGCAGTCCTAGAAAAGCTTGTAGTAGGGCATGGTGCATCTCATAATGCAGCGATATGTGAAGGCAAAATTTGTCTGGAAGCTTGTGAAATAACATGTCCCAAGTATTGAATTTATGATTTCCATAACTGCAATTTATCTTTGTTAACTATGAATCCCAGTTTTGCTAGCTTAGTTGGAAGGAAAACAGTATCCTGTTTGCATTCATAGGGGGTGTTGGAAGCTAAAATTAAATAATCTATATATTGAATTAGAGATGACCCACATGGAAATTTAATTTTATCTAGCTGTTTCTTCCTTTCCGAAGAGAACAGGGTAGGAGATTAAACATATCCTTGCTGCAATCTAGTCCAAGTGTACCTTTGCCCTCTATATGTAAATGTAAACAGATACTGGCTATCCAGGATGGAAAAGAAGGAATAAATATCTGCCACTGAGAAGGCTGTGGCATCTGATGAAATAAGACTCAGTATCATCACATGATTAAGAACTACAGGAAAATTTGGTATTAGTACTGCATTAACTATTTGCAAATCTTGTACAACCTGTAAGTTTCTTTTTTCCTAGTTTCTTAACTGGTAAAATACAAGTATTACATGGACTTCAAGTTGGGACTTTTATGCTTTGTTGCAGTAAGGCAGAAATTACAGATTTAATCTCTTTCTCTGTTTTATCCGATAAAGGTTTCAAAGTTATTTAGCACATGATTCTTTGTCTTTTATAGCCCCTTCTCATTTTCCTAGGTGGTTGAGAGTTGTGGAGGGATTACGTCTAATATTTCCAAATCAGCACTGTTTGAACCAGTTTTGATGTCAAAACAGCCAGATATTACTTCAATACAATCCTAAAGGTTTATTTGGGATATCAAGAAAAACATCATCTGGTGTACAATAAATAATACATCTCAATTTACATAATAAATCTCTACCTAAAATATTTAAAGGGGTAGCATTTCCTGCAATAAAAGCATGTTGGTCTTTTAGCAGATTTTGTTTCTGGATAATTTAAAGGAAGTCCAGACACTTCCACTCCCTGGACTGTTTTGGTGAAAAATGGGAGATTTTCAGCATTTGCTGAAGCAATCCTAGATCTAGTTGCTCCTGTGTCAAAAATAAAACAGAGGGATGAATTTTGCACTGTAACATTAACAAAAGGACCTAATTGGTCATATGGTGGTTCATGTTTATTGCTCTACTAATGAGTTTGGTGCCACATTGGTGGTTGCCAAGCAGTACTCCACATAGAATGATGTGTTTCCGCTTGCTGTGGTGTTTGGGCATTAAGTGGATTTTTTTTTTATACAGACAATGGCCATTCATGTCGCTTGTGTCCTGGCTGAGCACAAGTGGCACAATTATTTAAACACAGTTCACCTTGCCGTCTGAGAATTCTGGCTGTGAAACTGTGAACTTCTCCAATTGTCTTAAAAGATACATATCCTAGGAATGTGATTTTTCATCTGCATATTTTTGTGATGAATTTACTGTTATATTAGCTGCTTGCAGCTGTGGCTTCAATCTAGCTGAATTATATTTTACATTTCTAACTACGGATTCCTTTTCTTTATTTTTGACTTGTTCTTGCCAGTCATTAAAAGCTGACCAACAAGAGGCTAGTACTTTGTTACCTTTTTTCATTTATTTTAAAGATTTTCTATGATTTTCATATCAAAAGTCCCTTTTTCCAGACATTGTAAAGCAGTAGCAATTTTAGTGAGCTCAGACCATTTTACCAAGTAATTAAAGCTGTCTCTACCATACTTATCCAACATATGCCTGGCCGGAGTCCCATATTCCGGATTTCTTAAAATACCTGCACTAGTGCCCATTTTAAATCCATACTCATACCAAAGGGGTTGATATTGCAGCTATAATTAGAAATACACTCTCTTACTAGTAAAGAATCTTCTCTGTTCTTTTTTCTTTCTGTTTTGATTAGAACCCAGATTCATACATGAGAAGGATACACTGTCCTCCTGACAAAGATACTGTGTCTTTGTTTTTTTTGTTTTGTTTTTGATTGGAACCTTTATGCATGCAACTGAAAAAAAACATGCATTGTTAGTTTAACTGATTAATCTTACATACAGTTTCCCAGATTCATACAATTTACCCACTCACATACAATTATATCTAATGTAGAGATTATTAGTAAAAATTACCTGTAGAGACTACAGACTCTGCTGAAGATGACAGAAATAGAATTATGTACTAACACAATAGAAATTTGCCTGAAAGAAAACCTGTCACAGTGGGCCCAATGGCAATTTCTGGTGCAGCAGCATACAAACATCTCAAAGAGTCTTGAGATTTCATGGCACCAAACTTTTAAGGTGCAAAATAACTTTCGCACAACACAGTTCAGCAGAGAATAATAAACCTATTTATTGCAGAGAACACATGTACATGGGAGACTAAAGGCAGACTAAAACATTCTGGAATCCTTCTAGAAATGAAAACATATTTAAAATATAAACACTAACATTTTTCTTTTATTTTAACTTCCCCCTTCACAATTATCTTCTTTCAAATGGGGTCTGGATGATTGGAGGTGTAATCACAAAATCATCCTGGGCTTGACTGGCCCAGCTGTCCCTGAAAGGGGAGGTTTGGTTGAAGGATGAATACTGCAAGACTCAGTTGCCTTGAATTTCCTAGGATATGATTTCTATGATATGATTTTTCTGGTCATATCAATCGTCATCTTGAGACATGGGGTGAATTCTGTTTCTCAAACATATAACAAGTTGGTTATGACAGGAGACTCATATATAATCCTCTATATGACGTACAGAATTTATGGTCCAGTGGTGCAAGGTGTGGTTCCCTAATCCTCCTTTGCCTAACTGTGTGACTTTGAGCAAGTCACTTAACCAGATACTGCATCCAGGCTGAGTTTGAAAA